>NC_087203.1:13410246-13440246 GCF_015104395.2 Macrobrachium nipponense
AATGTGGTAAAATGGACTTAAGGACATTTGATCCCCGACGGGCTAGTACTAAACACGGCGAAACTGTAGAAACACGCAGGTAGACCGCTTACTAAAGTAGCATCCTTTTTCCTTCTCTCACAAACATGCAGCTGCGCACACAATTTAGGATGAAATTTCTAGTGCAGGGGTTTTGTAACGTGAAAGAGATAAATTCTTTGTCGGTTCACCGGGGGAATTGAATAGTGAAAACTTACCGGAGAAAGGGAAACCAAATGCGGAAAAGAACTAAGTACTGAATTTACCTTAAATGGTTCATAGACACTCTTCAAGACTGACCTTCCCCGTATGGGGAAAACAGCCACTCTTGCCCAGAAGCTAATAGAGGAGACTGCCCTAGATGGCCTGAAATTTCTCTCCCCCACAAGGATGACGATAGATTTTGGCGTTGCCCAACCACAGGTCTACAAGAGTCTGAAGACGTCAGCTTCCAGACACGTTCGTCAAGAGTGATTAGTCTTTAGTGGTTCATGTTGAGGGAAGGCGACAATTGTGGAGTTTGTTGCATATCAGGATTAGCCAATCTCTCTCTCTCTCTCTCTCTCTCTCTCTCTCTCTCTACTCGATGATACAATCTTCCATCATCTATATTACTGAATGTTTAATAACACCTTGTCTTCGAGTTAGCAAGTTTTGTTACGTTGATTTTTGGTTTTCTGTAAAAGAAAACTATTGAGATGGCCTTCTCGGTCCGTCCGCACTTTTTCTGTCCGCCCTCAGATCTTAAAAACTACTGAGGCTAGAGGGCTGCAAATTCGTATGTAGAGCATCCACTCTCCAATCATCAAATATACCAAATTGCAGCCCTCTAGTAGTCTTTGCAGTTTTTTTTATTCTATTTAACGTTAAAGTTAGCCATGATCATGCGTCTGGCACTGCTATAGGTGCCAATAATACATGCCACCACTGGGCAGTGACCGAAAGTTTCATGGACCGCGGCTGAGATTTTGTGGGCCGTGGCTTTAGAGTTTCATACAGCATTATACGCTGTACATAAAACTCGATTGCGCCAAAGAAACGTCTGCAGAAATTCTACTTATGTGAACATTGTCCCTCAGGCGATGCAGAATACCTCCATGAAATTGTTTCAAATTGATAATGTCATATCATCATCATCATCATTCAAGTATCATGAGCGTAGGAGTTTATGAGCCTGATGGGCAGAGCAAAAAGTTTAGACCGATGTCCTTAAGGGATATGATTTTAACTGAGTTAAGTTGTCCAAATCTCTAACAAAACTTACTCAGTGATGTCGATAAATATCACTGATCGGATATCCCTGCATCACAATGCCTTACACTTAATATCAAATTGACCAGAACATTATTTTGCTAGACTTAATACCAGAGGAACACGAATCAATTAGTTGTTTTTTTTTTTATCCTATGTCTGCGAAAGGAAAATAAAGTTACTACACTTACGTGTCACAAGCATAAGGGACAAATTAGGTATAAAGTCACCGATATAATTACAAAACCCCAAGTTGATTAATATGTGAACTTTATTCATATTTTCATTTGGTTGTCCTCGTAAGGGGGTATTGCCGTCAGTGTACCTCACGCGATGCACTGTAGGCATTACTTAAGGTTCTTTGTAGCGTCCCTCGGCCCCAAGCTGCATCCCTTCCATTCCTTTCGCTATACCTCCGTTCATATTCTCTTTCTTCCATCTTACTTTCCAACCTTTCCTTACAATTATGTCAACATTATTTTTAACGTTAAACGATTTTATAGGTCGCAGAACTTGGCCTTTAGCCTAAGTTTATAAGCCATTTCCAATTAAGTTGGATTTTTTTTTAGGGCAAGCATTGATTACCGACAGTGCTCATTATGAATGGCCAAACTCACAGTCTATCGTTGTTTCTGAACCAGGCAGCGGTTGAATACCACTGGTGACGGAGCATGTATCATTTATTCGTCCCTTTTGCTCTACGTTATTCCCGAGGTATATTGAGCTGGGTATTAAACGGAATTTATGGCTTAATATTTATGAATATTAAAAGTCAGAGTGTATGTGACAAAAAATTCATTATACAATACTATTATATATATATATACTATATATATATATATTATATATCCTATAGATATATATATATATATATATCATACCTATATAGATATATATATATATGTAATAATATATTAACATAATAGATAGAACATATAATATTATATATAATTATTATTATGTTACATATATAACCTATATACATATAATATATATATATACTATATCTTATTATATAATAGAATATATATATATTATAAGATAATATATTATTATATACATATACAAAGTTAAACACTGTATCCGTGTTCTAATATGTTGTAGGAAGCCCACTAAAATTTGTGAAAAATTGAAAGTTTTTTATTTAAGCTTTCGGAGAGTACATTCTCTCCCTCTTTCAGAAAGAGAAATAATTTTTTCCAAATTTTAGTGGGCTTCATACTATATATATATATATATATATATATAATATATATATATATATATATATCTATACTATATATATATATTCCTATATATATATTCATACATACCTATATAACAATTTATATATATTATTTATATATATATATTATATATATATATATATAAAATAATACAACACCAACTCACACACACATACATACATACAATAACCTATATTATACATACACGCCCATGAAACACTAAAGCACTACCAAAAATCATTCATACAGTGTACCTCATTTGTATGTAAGACATAGCTTATTCCTCCTTAGTAGATACCGTTCTTATTTTAGGGCCACTTTTGGATGGCCCTGGTGGCACCCAGAACAGCCTTGAGATGCGTCCAGGAGGCCACGTGCCACTTTCAAAATGAAGTTAACTTGGAGGGCCAACTCAATCCCTCTAAAGTGGGTTGGTTACAGGTACCTAGGGCGGTGTTCTCTTAAAAGGGGTTGGTGTTTACCTCTCAGGCGTATACAAGGGAGATGTTCGACCCCTGAGTGATGCTCTTGCGGGTTTGGTGGGATTTCGTCCATTGTGTCCACAGGGTGCTGAAAGTGCAGTGTGTGTAGAGAGAGAGAGAGAGAGAGAGAGAGAGAGAGAGAGAGAGAGAGAGAGAGAGGGTGTGTAGATGCGATTCTGTGGGAGGCGTAGGCTATGAAGTGCAATAAGCACGATAGAAATATTGTGTGTGTTTGTGTGTGTGTGTGTGTGTATGTTTAGAGCTTTTTTTAGTTTTGAAAGAAAGATGTATATGCTAAATGCAATGAAGATTTGAGGGAGTAAGAGAGTAAAGATGAATTAAGTGCAGTTCTGTTTGTGGTATTCTTATGTGGTGGACAAAATTCATGGCTTTAATTGTTATATGTTTTTCTGTACATTATACTTAATTTAGTTGCAGAATAGAAATTACGTAGCATAATAGTAATTTCCCAGCCTGTGAAGCATCTGCACGCAATGCCTAAATAATAACACTTTTTCCCTCAAAATTTTTAAGTTAACGGGGCTAAGGATTTAGCATAAATCGACTAAGCGACTCGCAAACACGAAAGCAAGCACTCAGTCAAATGCAACGGAATCCTTGGCGTATAAGTATTTCTCCCCAGCGCACGCAGGTGGCATTTAAGAGTGCAGAGGGTCCCGTTAAGTCGTAAGCTGTAGTAGCGGCAGGCGAGCTAGCATCTTGCCACTTGGGCAGTGGGCAGGCAGCCCGGGCAGCCTCACTGGCTCTGCTGGGGGGCACGAACGGAAGTCTTCTTTCTGCCCCATCACGGGATGTGTGTGTGTGTGTGAGAGAGAGAGAGAGAAAGAGAGAAAGGGGGAAGAGGGAACATTTTAATTTCATCGGCCTTGGTTGCTACGTTTGTTCATAAAGAGAGAGAGAGAGAGAGAAAAAAAACAAGACATTTGAATTTCATCAGCCTGGGTTGCTAAGTTCGTTCACTGAGTGTGCCTGGTGCATGATTACCACTTGTTTTGCATGTTTACAGCAACGGAAGTCTTGACATTTAAAGTAAACATATTATCGTATTTGTTAAACGATCGTGGAATTTTTTTCCTCTTCAAGTACGTCATCTTCATTGATGACATACCTCTCTCTCTCTCTCTCTCTCTCTCTCTCTCTCTCTCTCATACTGGAAAGATGCGAAATAATGTAAATATATAATTGACTTTTATGGTTTCGTCCTGAGCAGCAGTAGAGGAAAGTTTACGTATTGTATTTTTCTCCTTTTGATGATACTTATTCGTCCTCCAGTTAGGATTCCTAAACGGCGGGTGTCAGATGTCATGTGGAAAGGTATTCATTTTAACACCAGCGAATAATGGTAAATACTATAATTTTTTGAGCCGTTGTGTTTTCCCACGCCGTACAGAACATCTTTTAACTTACATTTACCTTCACAGATATCAGGGGTAAGAATGCCTAGGAATTAACGGATAGATAAATTATCTCTGCTCAATCCAACGAATATTAAGTGAGTAGAGCGTCCGAATTTCCCATTCCACTGCGGTAATAACCACAGTGAGGATGACTTGAGTAATAGTCATCTGCGGATTTTTAGACAGAGTTTATTCCAAATCCACGAAAGTGGTCTGCAATGAAGATAAGGAATTTCAATACGTGTAAAAAGCGTCAACTTTGCTGATTGATTTGTACACTCACTCATAATTATTTTCCAACCCTTACAGTACCCCTACATTTTTGTTTTACGCAAGAAAATGCGTTTTTTCTTAATAGAATATCATTATTAATCATACGGATACCATAGCGTCAACAGATATGGATAGTAAGGAAGAGAGAAATAGGAAACGCGAATCTCTTACGCAGAAGAAGACACCGAAGAAACAGCCCTATTCTTCTTCATGATCAGCCGATCATTGACGAGACTTGATTATATCCCTTGACAACCGCTGCTGTAAACAAGTGAAACGGTGGTCTTCCAGTTGATGTGCAAACCACCCACAAATAATTCAGAGAGAGAGAGAGAGAGAATTTTGATTCGTTTGAGGAGTTACTTAACTACCTTACACTTAATACAAATAATTATTTGTATTTTGCGCCATTGAAAATATGTATATAGTTTGTGTGTGGCGTCTGTTTAGCGCCAGTGTTCAAAATGATTAAAGTTAAATGTTTTTTTAAATATTCTTAATCTTTTCAAAAATATAAAAAATAGAAATTGCACCATAATACCATTCACGAAAGAATTATTTCTAGAATTATGCATACAGCAGTTAATGTAACCAGAGTTGTAATTGTTACCAAAGGTAATAGTGTACTTTTATAGACTAGTGTCTACAAACTTTGGTAGTTTAAAAGTATACGTCTTTTAATTTAGTAGGACATCACTACAGTGTCATAGTAAACCAACCATAATTATCATAATTATCATTGTGGAAGGTGACTTCATATGTCACACAGAGTTGTCGAAAATTTCGGAAAGTGTTACACAATGATACTGTTTGAGCCTACATGAGCAGCTAAGTATTAACATTCCTACACTCTTCTGCTTGAGTGTCCCCCTTCAGATGGCGTCTTCGGTTGGCAGGCGAAGGACGTCACTGTCTTGTCTCTTTGATGGAGAGCCTGCAATGTTTGAGGGTTTGTCTCTCTCTCTCTCTCTCTCTCTCTCTCTCTCTCTCTCTTTGTATTTGCCTTTGTTTATATAGAATAGGTTAGTTACACTAAAATCCACCTCGCGATTTTTATTGGTCGTATGCAGAAAAATGCTTTATATGGTTTGAGGTCATCCGAATTCAAATGGCTGTCTGGTCTTCGTTTCACCTTGTCAGATACTAATGAGGGAACGAATCGAAAGAGAAATCCTCTTGTTAGTTGAGGCTTGCCATATCAATTTTGCGGCCGCGAGGCATGTTCATGCGCATCTCAAAGCGACGACTTTGAAAAGTCGCTTTTTGGTCGCTGTGGTGACAGTTGGAAGTAGATATGGGTGCAAAATAGCCCGTAATGATGATAATGTTGGAGGCAATAATAATAAGAATAATGGTGGGGACGCTGACTGAGGCTCGGTTCTTGTTTCACTTGCGTCTTCGTTTGCTTGTGGTTTGTTGAAGGAATTTGTAGTTTCGGTTTGTCTATGGTTGTCCAAGATGTGGTTGACAACGACCATAGATGATGGCGGTGATGGGAATGCGGTGTTCACTCTGTTGTTTGTCATTTTTCCTTCTATTTATTTATTTGTTTGTAGTGAGGTTTGTTTCAATTAGTTATGTTGTTTGTCATTTTTCCTTCTATTTATTTGTTTGTTTGTACTGAACTTTGTTTCAATTAGTCATGTCATTTTGGTTTCACTTTACGTGAAGTTGAGTTTGACGAAAAAATAATTTCTCCATAAGATGAAGAACGAGGTCGTTGACTATGAAATTGATATGGGTGTATTGCTTTATTTGTTCAATTTTTCATTGATCGCTTGATGTCTTAAATAACATTTTCCGCCATGTTTATCTGTTATAATACTGCTCAAGACCTTATCTACAGTCCTTTAGATGAATTTTGTCTTTTCATTGAAGAACCTCTCACAACAGACTTTTTGCTTCATTTAGGTTTTTTTTTCTTTTTTCATACTACGTAAACGTTGACGAATGCTTTTTGCATATTCCTTCATTTGTAGTTTTTGTGGTATAAGGCTTTGGCTGGGCTACTTTCATTTTTTTAACTCTAATGTAGTCGTTCAAAGTAGCGGCGCATTGCACCGAAATTATCATCTAGGTCGCTCATGGAAGACTTCTTACACAACGCTGATGCAAGAGTTGACTGAGGTACAAATCTTTCCGTCAGTGAGGTTAATCGTCTCAGGTAGTCTAGGCTTCTTGGAACTAATTAAACGAGAAGGAAAAATGAACATAGTGAGAATGAGGCTGAAGATTGGTCAATACCCAGAAAGGTGACCAACAGTGACTGCCAGCTGGTAACATGTTCATGACATCGCTGGTGTTCCCAGTCAGTGAACATTTTGTCCAAGCAGTACGTGGGTGGGAGGCTAGCCATGAAGTAAAATACTATTGGCTCATAAGCTAGAGGGCATGGGTTCAGGGATGGCACCCTCATCCCAAATATCAAAAATTAAAGAAGCATCGTAATATCGGCATCCTTCGCCCCCATCTCGAGACGAGAGGTGATTAGTTTTGTCACAATGAAGAGCCGAGACTTCAACACAATGACCCTCAGTGTGTAAATATAAAGGGAACTGCTTCAGTTGTCATTCATTTATTTGTCTAACGTAATGTACCTAACTATGCTGCAATCCTGCTCTCTCTCTCTCTCTCTCTCTCTCTCTCTCTCTCTCTCTCTCTCTCGAGTAGTGACTGAGCGGTTAAACGCAAGGAAATGCAAATTACGTGATGTATTTTTATTGATCATGCAATGCAGTATTTTCCAGTGAATTGTATAGACTGGTATGCGTGCATGTAAGCACACGCGTTCATACGTAGTCAGTCGGTGTTATAAAGTTATATCATTCCTATACAGCATGTCAGCATCATTAAATTGATTAAATGCTGCGATGGATGGAATTGCGCGGTCAGCATAGGTAAACATTGCAGCTATTTCAGGATGGCTTTGGTATTCAGGATTAGTACATTCCCGCTGCCGCTTTGTTCACAAAACGAAAGAAGACTTGAATTTAGATTGATTGTGAGAGCGTAATAGCGTCACCACAACCTTGCTCATTGAGGTCAAATGAAGATCTTCATGAGCTTCAATTCTGAAGTTTGCTTAAAGAATTTCAATTTCCTTGGCTTTTGTCAGTCGGTTTGATTTTTTTTTTTTTTTTTTTTTTAGAATTTGGAAACAGACTTAACAAACGAAGTTTTAAAGTAGTTGTAAAAAAATATTTTGTGTAATATATTATATCATGCGAAGTTGCTTCATTACATTTTTCCTTTTAATTTTTCATTTCATGTTTGGGAATTCGTCTTTTGTTTAAGTATGATTATATTGTCATGAATTGGAACTAATTAATACAAATGAAATAAATGAAAGATAATTCAAAACTGATGGTTGATTTCCCCGACTGAAATAATTCTTTTGTTGCTCTGTTCACTCTTCCTTTGCACCGGTATTTTGTTTATCTCTTTCTCAAGACCTTGAGCTCTTATGCTGTGTCCTCATTAACCTCATAAAAAAGAATAAAACGTGCCATACCGAAATTATAGTATTAGTTCGGTGATGATTTTACGTCGATGGAAGACGTATATATATATATATTAATATATATATATATAATATATATATATATATATATATATACAGACACACACACACACACATATAATAATATATATATATATATAATTATATAATTATATATAATATATATATAGAAAATACTTATATATATATTGTAGAGTTACAATTATGTATATTGTGTATGTGCATATCCTTTCTCCATTGGTGAAAGAATGAGAGTCAGTTTGATCCTTTTTTTTTTTTTTTGCGGTCCCTGTTGGAGAAACAAGTCATTCATCTGCGTGGGTGTGCATGAGTAACGCAGTATGAGAATATATGTAAAAAAACGCAGCTATGGTGTGTTTAGGGACGGTGAATGCTTTTTGATTATTTATTTTTTCTTGTGTTTTATGAATCGAAATGTGCCTCTTTGAGGCCTGCAATAAAAAACCTGCTGTCAAACGATCCTTTTTGCGGTTTCCCGTTTGACACCTCCGTGTAAATCATTCCTCAGGTGTCGTCTTGCGTAAAGTATGATTTTTTCTTGCGCTTTTCTTTTCTTAGTCTCCTTGTTTTCTGTCGTATGTTGGGACAACTTCCGCATATTGGAATGATTGCCGGTTTCTTTAGTTTTCTCCTTTATTAAGGCTCGAAAACACATTTTTATTATTGTTCGTGCTGATTGGTTAATAGGAGTTAAATAAACCATTTGTATGAATAATCTTTGAATATCCGAAAAGGAGCAAACGTAAGAGTGAATCATTTCCAAATAGATGCAGATCAATTTTCAATTTCCAAAAGTATGGAACATGTGTCCTGTGGACAGGCATTGCGGCCAGGTGCAGAAACACAATGGGTCTTAGGCTGAAACATGTTTCCATTCGATCTTATAGATTTTACTCATGTTTGTATGTACTTACTTTATGAAGTTCTGTTCTCCGGATAAACAACACATTTTTGTCAGACTCGGTCATCTATCTACCACATCCCGTGTTGTGGTGATCGGAGGATAGAAACGAGAAGTCATTTTTCTCCTGTCTTGAGGATTGTTGACAAGTGGCTAACATACCTGTGTTCAGGATTATGGTACAACACAAGGTACAGGTTTTTGCTTGCAATGTTACACCCGTGGCACGTATTCAGATACTTGTACTATGATCAAGGGCTCGCCTGTTCATTTGTTCTCTCTCTCTCTCTCTCTCTCTCTCTCTCTCTCTCTCTCTCTCTCTCTCTAAGTCGACTTCCGATTCACAGACGTGCATCTATTTTAAACTTTTCATCCAAGTAATGTATTAGTGAATGGCGAATATCTAAAAATTACGAAACATTTTGTACATTGAATAAATATGTTTTTCCTTTAATTAAATAACTCTGGGTCATTTTTATCATGATATTTGAAATGAGAAGAAATTTTGGATCAAGCAATGCTACCTCTAGATGCTCTGTTAGCCGCTGTGTCTACCAGCGTCGAGAATGTCATTGGTGACAACTCAGGGAAACTGAAGGCCACCTCTGGGTCATCGGTAGAAATAGGCCTAATAAAAGGGTCAGTGGAATCTGAGGCAGCATCGGGAAAGGAAATAGCAGGATTAATATGGCAACAGTAGAATTGAGAAAAACAGGCATAAAAGCAGCAACAGTAGTGATAACAATAACAGATGAAGCAGCAGAAGAAAAATGGGCACAAACTGTAGCTACAGTAGATTCACATCAACCTTGCATTTGATGTCTAGGCCTGTCCCTTAGGACGCTCCTGATTGGCTGTTGATAAGCCAATCATAGGGCTGGAAACTCTCAGTCTCTCGAGAGTTCACAGAGGCAGGATGTATGCCCCACCTCTCTTTAGAGATACGTCTTTCAAAAGTATCCCTGAGGAGAGGAGGAACATACATCCTTCCTATGTGAATTCTCGAGAGAGACTGAGTTTCCAGCCCTGTGAGTGGCTTATCAACAGCCAATCAGAAGCGTCGTAAGGGACTGGTTTAGATATCAGATGCATGGCTGATGTGAATCTACTGTAGTAGTCTTAGCAGGGCATAAAAGCAGAACGCACAGCAAAACTTAAATAATAGCAATAAAAAAAAGAGGAAATAAGGCAGCAACAGTAATAGCACCGCATATGATTATACCATATTAATGGCAAGGAAAGCAGGAATAAAGAAGTAACAATTAATAAGAACAGCAGAAGGCGAAAGAACGACGTCAGCAGCGTTAACAGCACTAGCTGCAAGCCAAGGAACCAGGAGTGCCCTGTTTACTGGTTGTTCGGTTAGTTTTTTATGCTTTTCCTGAGTCCTTGAGAGGCAAGTACTGAGATGGTAGGTTTGGAATTTTAAGGTAACTGTTGTTCTGTTTTTTCAGTTAATTCTCTCTCTCTCTCTCTCTCTCTCTCTCTCTCTCTCTCTCTCAGTAAAACATATGATGATACAGGAGAAGCAATTCGTGTGGGTGATGAAAAGATGATGAAGCACTAAAGTCAGTAAATGAATGAAACCCGATACAAGGCGTCCTTAACCTTATGAATCGATTGTACGTTGTCATTCCTTTACCTCAGGAGGCAAGACTCTCCAGAAACAGTGTATGTTGGAAATAGCACGCTTCTGCCTGAAAAAGCTTACGCAGATTTAATAAATTCCTTTTAGTTTTGATACCTATTTTGTATTGATTTGGGTCATTTTTTATCTGTCATCGAAAAATACCGTAGTAAGAGCTGTAAGGTTAACCCTGGCCGATTCACTTGTTGACAAAACTCGTTTTAGCGTAAGATTGGACAACTATATATTATGCCTTGAGACTTGTTACGCGAATGTTGGTACTAAATCCGATAAACTGAGAAGGGTCGGGCATTGTTAACAGATATGCTGTAGACACTTGTCACAAAAATCAGCGGTTTAGTGCAACCAACAATGGTTCATGATGCAGTACGAAAATCAAGATTAAATTTACTTCTGAAGAGATCAGTGAATGGGAGCTGGGTATTGTATAAGTGTTCAGTAACACGAGATATTCAGTATATAAACATCTTGTCAGACATGAGATTTTCAGGATATAAACATCTGGTCATAGCAGATGTATAGCTATGTTTGTATCCTTTTCCCGTAAAATTACCTGTGTAGAACTTTCACAATTTGTGTGCGTGTTTTTTTTTCTTCTTTTATTATCACGATAATTGGTGATGATCTGCATTTCGTAAAAGTTGCTCCGGGAAGAATTTAGTCTCTCTCTCTCTCTCTCTCTCTCTCTCTCTCTCTCTCTCTCTCTCTCTCTCTCTCTCTCTCGTTGAAGTACAAACTCAAGAATAGCTAGACGCTGGAATCTGATCCCATCACACGTGACTGGGATTTTATTGACCATATGCCGGGAAGCGCTGTTTCTACCCAGGTGACAACGTGGAATGCAGGTGAATTTTTGTTCTTTATAAAAGTCACTCACAAAATTTACGATGTTGTTGCTAAGCGTGTAAGCTTCATGACACCTAAATTAGTGCCATTTTGCTTACCTGTGCGCCTTTAAACAGGCATACACAATCACTATATGATGCCATTGGAGATACAATTGTCCGCATTGAACTTAACATATCCTCAGAGATGGTTAACAAAACTAAAATTTCCATCCGTAATCACTTTGCTCCTAATAAAAATGCTTCTTGAGTTAATCGGATGTGTACTATTTGACGGATCTTCTCCTGTAAATGCCCTTTTTTTTTTTTCCTCGTTAGAAGCTATATGATTGGAATAAGAGACAATTCTGTCGCGCAATGTTCATACGACACGGAGTTTGAGTGTAAAATGTTGACACTGTTCTGTTTGAAGACATGAGCCTGCGTTGCTCGTTTATTGACGTCTGACACATAAGTCTCGGACATGGTCTAACCATGGTCTCGTATGGTTAGAAACTAATTACCCTGTAAAAGATAGCGGGTTCGTGATTGGTCGGTTTGATATTGCAGGATCGCCGTCGTTAGATCAAGTTGGCCACACGCCAGCACGGGCTCCTGCTATTTGTCATGCCTTATTGTGACCCTTTGCTGCTGCCAACAGACTGCCAATGTTTGTTGTCAGTTTTGATTACGTTTAGTTTGATGGCAGGGCCATTTTCCCTACGTCCAGCCTTCTCTTTTCATTAGGGCTTGTGACATCTTGTATCATCCTCTTTCGGGTTTCCTTGTCATTTGTTTACGAGGATTTCTTCCCGACAGTTTCCTTGTTAATGACGAAAGGTTCATCGGAGACAGTTGTGGTGCCCCTCTCATTTGAGTTCGACAATGAGGATGGGGATGTATTTAATAACTATGTTTTTGTGCATTTCCTGATATTGATAACACGTCTAACCATACCTAAGATACCAGGAGTACGAGATTCATTCTCTCTCTCTCTCTCTCTCTCTCTCTCTCTCTCATTATGTATTCCATCATAAAACCTGACAGTAAATAATCATGGGCAGGTTCAGCCACAAAGAACGGCAGTTCTGTTGGGGAATAAGTCAGTAATTGTTAATTGGATAAGTTGTGCATATGAGTTGTTTCAAAGATATCTTTTGGAATATACTAGTATTAAAACACTCCCAACTACATTAATAATTGCGTTAAAGAACCTATTTATATATATATATTTTATATCTAGTCTTCATTCCGTCTCAGCTACACTTAAGGCAAGGAACTTGAACATCATTGACGAGACGGATGCGCTGCTCCTTTTCAAGGATCAAAGCTTAGATTAGATTTTAACCCAAGAAAATAATTGGAATTATGATTGGGAAACTGAGGTGAACATAAGTTAGATGATCCTAATATATATTACTATTCCTATTATCATTCAGAACCTGAACACTATTCATATTCATATTTGTTTCGTCTTTGAGCAACAAATATTAATTTTTTATTAACATTTATACAAAATTCAGAAGCAAAATTAAGATATGCTGAACATGGAGAATCACGTATTACTCTCTACTCGAATTGCGTTTATCATTCTTCATCTATGATTCAGCCGTGTACCCTTATTTCTCACACAACTCTCATTCGAACCATAATAATGGGCAACGTGACGAAACCACGATAAAGAGCGACGGTGCCGTTGACGGCCATTTGTAATCGGGAAGAGTGACACTCACAATAACACAAATGAGTCAGGAGACAAATGGATCTCTCTCTCTCTCTCTCTCTCTCTCTCTCTCTCTCTCTCTCTAATAAATAGAGAGAGAAATCCATTTGTCCCCTGACTCATTTATGATTATTGTGAATGTCACTTCCCGATTACAATATATATGTAATATATATATATATATATATATATATATATATATATATATTATACATATCTATATATATGTGTGTGTGTGTGTGTGTGTGTGTGTATGATAATATGATATATATATATATATATTATATATATATATATATATATATATATATATAGTATATGTATATGTATTATATTTTTATTTTGATATTTTATATATATTGAATATATGTGTCTGTTAGTCGAAAAGCACATTTTAACCGTTGTTGTAGACATATTTTTTAATTTATTGAGGAGCTGTAAGTAATCGTAAAAAAGAAAAATAATAATTTTCACTCTTTATCAGTGTGAAGTAGCATCCTTTACATCAGGGTTATTGAGGACGATATGATGACATTGGTAAAACGAGGCCAATTACATTCAAGGAACCAAGTCGTCTTAATGAACGACTTTTAATTGGCTTGACATCGCTTACATTTCTTCGAATGAAGAAATGCGTCATCATGCAAATGCTGTCAAGCTTCTTGTATCCCTTAGCCTACGTGCTGGATTAATATTATCATTAATAACTAGACGCCTTTCCCCCTTTGAGGCGTTTCTCTAGAATGTGTTCGCATTCCGGATCTTAGCTAGTGTTTTTGGATGAGGTTACTAAAGCTAACACCTGCAGAAGGTAGAGAGGGTGCCCAAAGCGTTTCGACTCACGACTCCAACCCGGGACCATTACCTTGAGAGGGGCATTTCACAACCACTGGACGTCGAGTAGTTTAACTCATTATTGCTGTTTGCATAATCTTATGAATTCAGAATGAGTGAGCATTCTTATCGAACACCGAAAGACTATCGATGGTGAACCAGATCAGAATCAAATGGCGTTGGGGATTATGCGTTCGTGCGTTCATTTTGCTAATGACGTCCCTGAGCAGTGTTTACTTAAAACAGCCCCCAGGAAGGTCATGTAAATCACTATAGCTGGTTCACGTAAGTGTAGATTCTTGGGAGAGCCCTATGCCTGCGAGACGTTCGTTTGGCGGACGCTGATTGGCTGGGCTCCCATTACCAGCCAATCAGCCGCCTCCAAACATACGTCTCGTAAGCATTGGCTCATCCAAGATCTACCTTAAGTGAACCAGCTATAGTTGTGTGTGTGTGTGTGTGTGAGAGAGAGAGAGAGAGAGATTTCCCCATAGACGTAATTATCGAAATATATCTTAATTTGCTGGTAATGGGCTTGTAAACAAGGTAATCAAGAGGTGACAGTCCTCGTGTGTTGAGGTAAAACACTAATTGTGTAATGTCACGTGTGTTTTATGACTGGGTTTCCTCTCGTTAATTACAATTTTCTAATCGGATCTCTTATATAAGACAACTTTGAAAGGTATTGTACAATATGTTTGAGCTATAATTTTCCATTCATGGACCTTGCAAGGTACATTTAGTACCTTTTGTCCGTCATATTTAGAAGCAGTTGAATGTCTCTCTCTCTCTCTCTCTCTCTCTCTCTCTCTCTCTCTCTCTCTCTCTCTCTCTCTCTCAGTACGTGCACTAAAGGTCTGGTAAATATTCTAATAGATAATTCGCTCCCTCTTTGAGGAAAATAAAAAAAAGGTAAAAATATCAGTTTAGAAGGAACATACTGAATTATTTTTCCCTCAAACTAAAGCAACATGCATTTCGTGTTTCTTTGAGATTTAACACACCGTTTTTTAACGTCCTTTGATGCGTAGAAAGACGTGATTTTCTTGTGCCTGGTGGAGATTTAAGACTTAGAAAATGAGTTCCTTGGATTCTGAAAGTGAACAGGTTCAGTGAAGCACCTGCAACGCAATGCCTAGGAGAGCGTGTCCGCGAATGTATTATTCCATTTCCACGGGATTTTTCAAATTTTAGTTCTACCAATTTTCATACCAAAGACATTCCGAAGGAAAGGTTGTATAGATGTGCTTGGAGGTTGTAGTCTTCATAGGCGACTTCATACGCTTGTGTCTTGGTGTAATTTTGTATCCTGTTTTCAAGGTTGTTATCATATAAGACATGCACATATGAAATTCAATTAGCACTACAATTTTTGCTGTAAAAAACTGCCTTAATTACTTTGGTGAGAAAATAATTATAAATACCATTTTCATTCAGTTCCCGACAAGGTGGGGACCAAAATGTCCGTACGTGGCAATATTCAAAAGAATGATTAACAATATTTTGAGAAATTTAAATGTAACTGCAGATTGTTGCCGCCTGAAATATATTCATGTAGTTTATTGAGTTTAGTTTATAAATTCTTGAAAGACACGTTATTATATTCTGTGAGCTAGTTGTTTTTTCCTTTTAATGAGTTTATCCTCTTCGGTCAGCTTGCCTGGTGGAGATTGGAGTGTCTCTTCTTTTGGCCTGTTCCGCTTTAAATATAGATCTTCAGTTGTTGCGTCTTTGAATGAAGTCTTCCATGTGCTAATGAAAAGAAGTTAATGATAAAGTTGAAAAAGCCGTTTTTTATTTCTGACACTGCAATTAACCTAATGAATGAATTTGTCTAGTCATCGACTTTTATCACCAAAACTGCAGAATAGTTCCTCCTCTGTAATGAGAATACTTTCCTTACCGAAATGATCATAATAGATCATGATAATCACAGGTGTCCTGAAAAAGGAAATTACTATTCACTGTAGAGGTCGGTTTAATCCGAGAAAGTTTGGTATGTGGAAGTGTTTATAAGCATGAATGAGACAGTCGTATAATGAGCTGTCAGTTACTGCGCAGCTCGTCCACCGATTTGTACATGCGCGCGCATGTTTTGCAGCCTTATATGTGCAGTTATGTTTGGGGGGTATAAATAGATAAGAGGATGCCTTATGCTCCTTGAAGCGACAAGTATGCGAGAGTTTGTATGTTTACTGATGGGTACGTCTTTCGTGTTAACCGTGCGGGCACCTTTCAATCCCTCCTAGGCAATGGATGACTATCAGGACAAACAGCCCTCCCTTCAATTCACTACGACTCGAAATCAGTCAAGATAAACAAGAAAACAAAGGATGTAAACAAATAAAAAAAAAGACAAGTAAAGGTGAGGTTATTTGCCGGAAAGCTGTAGCCTCCAGTTGGGTGAACGAACCGTGTTTGTCCACAGTCACTCCGTTGGGAGGCCGTTGTGGTCCTGTTGCAGGGTTTCCTGAAGGGTCATTATGGCTTGCGAGTCCTGAAGGACGTTCAATTAAGGAGAGGTTCTATCATGAAGATGTGCTATTGATTGTATTTCATCCTGCCTCGGGGAAGTGCGGTTCCTGTTAAGGTGATGGACACTTTCCCACTGAAATGCCATTTCCCTCGCTCATATTGATTGTTCTCTGTTTTGAATAGTGTTGATCTGCGATGTGCACGTACGTACACTTACACACAAATATATATATATATATATATATATATATATATATATATATATATATATATATATATATATTTGTGTGTGTTTGTGTGTATAAGTGTATATATCAACTTACTGTGATTAGGAAAGTGAAGATTTATGCAGAGCAACTATTCTTTTATCCATTTTGATTATTTGTACCTTACTTGTGTAATTTTTTGCCCTATTTTACGAAACATAGTTTTGTGAATATGCTCTTTCATGGCGGTGTGTTTTTTTTTCTCTCTCTCTTTTTTACAAGGAAAATGGACGTCAGCATGCGAGAGGTTTATTGTGAGAATGCGGTTTAAGACTAAAGCAGCGCATTTAATGAGTATTTCTTTGATCTTGAAGATAATCCCTTGCATGGTTGGGTGAACTTGAAAGCTAACTTTATTGTGCGTAAGATAAGAGCTAAGAAATATTATCATGACTCATAATACGACTCATCGCTGACCTGGATGAGTAGCATCACTTCGCACGCTTTCCCTCATGACGTTCGTCAGCACAAAGTAGCGTTAAACGTTCCTTGAGAACCGTAAATATGTCTGACCTTGAATGAAGTCAGCTTTCGTGGTGTTATAGCATTGCGTTAGTAATGGCGGTTTACTATTACGTTCAGATCATGCAGGTAATGTTGCGTTTTAAGGTGGACTTCGTGTCCTTCATCATATATATGCATGGACACGAGGCTGCCATTACTTTGATGGGCTTCTACAATTCATAGATGAAATCATTCAATTTTGCGTGAGTGGCAGAGGAGAGCTACATCATTTTCTAGCGAGATGATTTTATAAGATGCCCCAGTCTCCTTGAGAACACTGAGACTGAAATTCTTGTGTATAAATATTGGTGGTTTCAACTGCTTGGTTTTTTTCTATGACGCGTTTATTAAAACCACCTCTTTAATTGCGATAATAACACCCGGAAAGCTAAAAAGGTAGGTACAGATATGACAGAAATACAGATGAATGTAATGGAAAAAATAGAAGAGGTTGATTATACTGTAGCCGTTTTCTCTGAGAGTGACGAAAGTAAAATGACTTTTTAGTAATAGATGAAGGATTTCGAAGCATCCATTTAGTATATGGTTAATTGTGTCAACCATTTTCCTAAGGTATGGAATCCTAAACTTCAATTAGTTCCTGTTAAATGAGGATTTCGTAACCCTCTCCTTAAACGTCTCAGTCACCTGACTTGAAGCGAAAGGTAATATCCTGATGTATAATTAATTGCGCGCGCGTGTGTGTTTGTGTTTGTTATACGGAAATTTTGCATATTACTCGCAGTTTCCATGAGGCCTCTTGAAGAGTCCGTGGCTATGGCAGCATTTCTTTGGTTTCTACACGGATGTATTGTATGCTGTTACTGTCCTTATGTAAGACCATATTTCGTAACAGGGAGATCGGGAGATCATATTATACGCATACTCTCCCGGGTAGGTAGGTAGAGTCATTGAGGTGGTTAAATGGGCTCTCATATTCCTCAGGGGACTCTCTGTTGCCGTTTGCTTAGAGCTTGCTTGGCTCTCTCACTCTCTCTTTCTCTCCTCTTCATCTTCTTCTTATTCCTAATTCTTATTTTAGTTTTCTTATGTTATATACAATGATTTTTTTAATCGAGGTAGCTAACAGTATCAATATGTATAATTTTAAGAAATAATATTCATCCCAATATTAGTTTCTATGGATTATCTTTAATGCTGTAGATAATTGTTTATATGTGATACATCAATAAAACGTTCCTCATTATATTTTTACACAGATACGTCTACAGAATTCAGGCATTGGTGAAATAACTTGAAATTATAGTGTTACTGGATTAAGTTATTAGAATTTTGACCAACATGTTAATATTCCTATGAACTTTCGTTACATAAGTATTTAGGAAGTAAATTCACAATAATATAAACTATATATATACATATATATATATATATATATATATATATATATATATTATATTATATATATATATATATATATATATATATATATATAATATATTCTATAGATATAGATATATATATATATATATATATATGACTGTACTCTTCCTTCGGACGTGATATCGAATGCACATTCACTTCTAAATAACCTGGACATACATCTTTCCCCAGCCAATGCTACTGCGTCACTGACCGACTCAGTCGGGCACCGCCGGCCGAGGCAGGCGCATAGATGTTGTGACAGGTTGTTTGGGACAGATTTTCATCGCGAGGCCCCACTTAAACGACTCTTGATGAAACTCAGCCTATAATTTAACTCTGATATTGATGTTAAATGCGTTTGTAGCCTAATCATTTATGTTAAGTCATTGTACCAAATTTAAATGCATCAAGCCCATCTTTGACCCTTTGGCCCCTTTTATGTTAACTCATGGTACCAAATTTTAATGCAGTAGGCCCATCTTCGACCCTTTGGGCCTTAATTCCCAAAGGGGTGTCTGCACCCCACCCCTGGTATCAAGGTAAAGGTAGGTAGGCTACGACCCCCTTTTCCCCTGGTCGGTAAGTTGAAAGGGCGTATGCCTCCTGCGCCCTAATATTGTGGCAAACCCTTAGGCCCCAACACCCAGGGGCGGGATGCCCACCCACTTACTGCTGAGGGTGCTTTATTGCCCACACTTCTACACAGATGTCAACTTAGGAACGACCCTCGAATTTGAGATTTTGACTAAAACTTTCCTCGGGGGAGGGTAGTGTCTGTTAAAAATTTAGTAGCCCTAGCTTTCATAGTCTAGGCGTGGATAGCGAACAAACAAACTAACAAACAGACAGAAATTGCCTTATATATATATATATATATATATAATATATATATATATAGATATATATATAGATATATATATATATATATATATATATATATATATATATATATATATATACTATATATATATAGATATCTATCTATATATATATATATATATATATATATATATAGATGATATATATATACTATATATATATATATATTATATATATATATATATATATATATATATATATATGATGCGTGGCACGAGTGTTGATCTCCATCGTGTTTGTGCAGGCCTGAAAACTACTGGGAGACTTATAAAAGCTTAACTAAATTCTCTCTCTCTCTCTCTCTCTCTCTCTCTCTCTCTCTCTCATACTTTTAAAGCTTTTTTTATTAACATCATTTGATCCTTTTGAGTTTATAAAGACATTTGCAACATTGAGTAATAAAGATTAGAATTGTTCTAAAAGGTCCACCATAATATAATTGTTAAAAGCTCGTGTAAAGATTTATAAAAGCTTTCGAGCCCTTCTCTGGATTCATCTCGTGATAGAGAGTGTTTCCCAATAAATAAAAGAGCGTCAAGGTTTATTTTTCAATCTGTGGAGGACTTAATTACAGGTGTTTCGAAATTAGAGCCTGCCCCCTCTACAGCATAAACTAAAATTGATATGGACAAAAACAAAAGTAATTCAGTACAGGTATTTATTTAAGTTTCTCTCTGAGTATTTAATATTTTGTGTGGCCTCCATATGCCTGTACCACAGCCTGCATTCTTGAAACATGGTGCCTTATCATGCAAAAATGTGACTTCTTCAACAGATAAACAAACATTTTCAGGATCTTTGAGGGAAGGAAATACTCCAGCAGTAAGCACAGTTTTTCTGAATTATTGGCCATTCCATGACTGTCTTTTTGCTTTGATGATGCAACAGAGGAACTGTTCCCAAACATTTCAGGAAATTTCACAACTTTGGCGTTAGCGCACAACATCGCTGATATCATCCAACTTTGCAGCCCAAATGACGTCATTTTTATGATTTGGCTTCCTGACTGTGTAAATGAAGAATTCATATGATGCGGCAACATGGAGAAAGTTAGCTTCATCCAATCTTTAAAAAATAAATCACAAAACCATGCACGGTCTTCTCTCTGTTGCTGAGTGATGTTGGGCTTGCTGATAACATGAAATGGTTTTGACCAGATTTTTCCAATTCACGATATACAGCACTATAACTTCTCTTCTTTCCCCTTTTGTGTAGTTCAAGCCCGAATTTACGTAAAGACTTTCTTGGTCTACCCACTGCCTCAGCTATGATGTCTTTTGACTCCTGAGAAATGACTTCAGGCCTTCCAAGATTCCTGCTCTTTTCGCGATGACAGTCATGGATTTTTGTTCCAGTTTCTTTCTAACAAAGGATTCATCTTTTTTAATGTATTTAGCTATCCAGGAACGTGAAATGAAGGATGCGCCAGCATCCCTGGCCTCTATGAAGGTTATAGCCCGGATTCGGTCAATCCATCTGATTTCCCCCCGAGTCGTTAGCCATGTCTGTGTCTAACTCCGTCACTCAGTCTGAAGATACAAGAAATGTAAAATGAAAAATAGCTTAATAGAAACTTAAGATAATGTACTTGGAGATAGGCTATAGCAGAACACTTCATAACTTTCCATTTGTTGTGTGGAGGGGGGCTCTAATTTCAAAACACCCGGTATATCGTGTCAGATGGAATCTAATTATGAATAACATTTTACCAGTAACTAGTTTTTTTTTTTTGAATCCCAAAAACAAGTTTTAGGCAATTGAGAAACAAATTTTATCAATTGAGGTATTTATGTAAGTCCAAAAGGTCGTTAACTTGCTTTCGGATGGCAACACTGGAACTATAATAATTATATATATAATATAAATTATATAGATAATTATATATATATATATATAGATAGATATATATATATATAACTAGATATATTATAGATTATATATATACTATATATATATAGAGAGAGAGAGAAGAAGAAGGATGAGAGGAGAGAGAGAGATGTTACTACAAATGCGCAAGTAGTGAAGAAACAAAACTGGTGAAGAAAAAGCGTCCAAATATTAGTATTTCGAGCGTTAATTCCAGTACAGAGAGACGTCCGCTTCGGGGTTTTCTGTCTCGGACTTGATTTAAGAAATGTAATATAATTCCTCTTGGAGACACATAATACATGCAGTGGCTAGAAGGAGGCTTTCTTGCATTGTTTCTCATTGCAAGAACGGGAATAAACAAACGTAATGAGATAACATCATGTTACTCTGCGGCGAAGTTTTATATTTAGAAGATTTAACGAACAAGGCTATTGTTTCCTTGGGACAATGTTTTTGGTTGTCATTCAGAGTGAGTGTGAGGGATCCAACTAAACTACTGACGGAGGGTTATTCCTGTGTTGTGACTGTGTATATATATATATATATATATATATATATATATATATATATATATATATATACAAAATATATTATATATATATATATGTGTGAGTGTATTTTAATATTTATATAATATATTATATAATATATATATATCAATATATATATATTATATATTATATATAATTATATATATATATATACATATATATATTATATATATATAAATATATATATATATAGTTATATTATTATTATATTATTAATATATATATATATAATATGTTATATATTATATATATATATATATATATATTATAATAATATATATATAATATACACTCACACATATACATATATATATATATATATATATATAATATATATATATATATATATATATATATATATAGTGTGTGTGTGTGTGTGTGTGTGTGTATATGTATGCATGTATGTATGTATGTATGTATGTTTGTATAACTGAAATCACGAAGTTAGGAACGCGATAAATCCATAAATAAAGGTATATGCCACGAGGGAAAATAAACAACGGAGTATCCGCGAGAACTTTCGACGTTCAAACGTCCTTTTATATATATATATATATATATATATATATATATATATATATATATATATATATATTACGTGTGTGTAATGTATATGCCTGTTTAATTGTATACATAGTATATGTATCAGGTTTTGTTGACATGATTGTAATAAGGTATATTTTCTAACAGCTTTTAATCTTGAGCTTTGTGATGATTTTTTTTAGCATAACCTATTAATACTTTAAGATCCATCGCATAGTCTATCATTTACTTTTAGACTCAAATTTGATAGTAATAAATATTTTTGTTCCCTAGGTGATAATGTTAGTTTACTCAACATGAATTTCCCCTTTGCATTGATCAGTATGAGACTTCGATTTTTGAGAGGAATGCAACGGTCACATTGACAGGTACCAGCCACATGTGGATGGTGACAAAAGGTCAGAAGTGAAGGTGAAAGGAAATTTAGATTTATTTTTTTCATTTTGTTTTTGTTCTTTGTTTTTACATCTTTTGTGTTTTGTTTGTAAAACAATGAACATATTATTTATAGTACAGTTACTTTGGCTGTGATACTGGCCCGTATGATTTCACGTCAAGGACAGAGATCTCGCATAAAAGGAAAAGGATTAAGAAACCGGACAAAGTCATGAACTACGGAAATCCTGCTCGTGCATTCCGTTTCAAAATGGCATGGGCCTGTGTCCATGAAAATCCAGCATGCCTCTGTTGACCTCAGCAGCAAATTATGTACCTAGTTGTTAGTCGACTGATGTAATTCGCAACCAGGATTGAGAAGGGAAAGGGGCATAGGGATAGCAACTTCATTCCTTCTAATTTGTTGAAAAGTGAAAGGAGAAGAGCCTTGCGGTTCAGATATATATAGAAAAAAGCGTTTGTTTCCTGAATATCTTGTCAAGAGGCGTTTTTAAAAATGTGAATAAAAATGGTCGAATTTAAAGGTCTGAGTTGAAATTGCAACGTCCCGTACAGTCTGCAGAACACAAGGGAAGGAATTCTTATGTTAATGAAAGTTCAGAGTAAATACCGGAGCGCAGAGACAATTCCTGGCCACGGCACGAAGAGTCGGTTAACGTTAGATGTTAGGGAACATATTGCGTACTTATGAGATGCAGAGATTTTTAACGAAATATGACTCTACTTGCTTATACATTTATTAATTAAGATTATTCTTTGATAGAGAAAAGCCGTAAAGTTCCCTGGTGCCTTAGGAAGATCTAAATGAAAATACGCTGAATACTCGAGGGAAGTTCTAGCGTTTGACCTTAAGGCCAAGTCCCATGGGCGCCCGCACATACGGGCAAGAGGGGCACTTGACCCCCCATGAAATCCTGGAAGAAATGTATATATATTACATTTATTGCTTTTAACTACATCATTTGTTTTCCTTCCCTTTTACAATATATTCTTTCAGTTTAATTAAATTACAGGTATCATTATGTACTGTATAATATTTGTATACAGTATATAACCGAGTTGTTCTTTCCTGAAATATTTGAATTCAGCAGAACAGTATATGGAAATATTAAAATAAAGTCAATGTAGCATTGTATTTTTTCTTTATCGCATCTTGCTTCACTTAAATTATTGACATCGCAGGTCCACTGCTTTGTGTTTATATATATATATATCTATATATATATATACTTATATATATACATATATAATATAATAATTTTTGCCCCTCTTGGAAAATATACTGCGGGCGCCCATACCAAATCCTCATAGTCAGCCAGTCAGACAATCAGTCTAGAGAGACTGAGTTGCAAGAGGGAGGTAAGAACAGACGTAGTGGGAACGTTGGCGAATGGAAGAGCTTGAACCAAAACAGTTCTGAGAAAAGGTAACTGTTTGTTAGACGATGGGAAGTGCAGGAGTGCGAGACAGATGCTTGAGAGCAAGAGGAAGGAAAGAAAAGAAAAGTAAAGATGAGGAGAATTAAAAATGAGAAATAAAATGGATAAGGATTCAAAGAGAGGTGATGACAAAAGAGCTACAGGTGATTGATTGAAAGGATTAGGGAAAATGATTTTATGGAAATTCTTAAAGAAAAAAGAAATGAAATTTTGCAGAACAAATGGAGTTGAACATAAAGAAGAACGGAATGGAGTACAGAGGAGGAGAAGGAGGAGGAGGAGTAGTCTAATGGAAAGCAGATCGTCGACATCTGTTTCAATTTTCCGTCATCTAAATACCTGCTTCTGTTAAGAGTTGGCGTGGACCTACTTTCTTTGGATGCCTTTTGGAAATAGAATTTGCTGTAATTGTTACTTCATTTTTCATTTTAGAAAAAGATTTTTCTTTAATTGTTACTTCATTTTTCATTATCACTGGCATATTCATATGATCACAATAAAGGCTCACCTCATATCCTAAAAATCTCACCTTTTCACCTGCAAAAATGTTCAAAATGACTTACGGCCTGCTTTATGAGCAAGAGCCCGTGCTGGCATAAGTCTAGCTTAATCTTCAACAACAACAACAACATAGAAGATATCAAAGGCTCTTTATGATTTCGGAAGGATTAACGCTATTGCTTTTGCTGTTTCAGCAGACCCAGGCAGACTTTATTTTGATTTGGTTTGACTTCGTTGCACATACTGTGTGCATTCATCTGTTGACGTTTCTGGGTATTACACAGCTTCATTTTAATGTAAAGGAGCTCTGCAGTTTATTAATAGTGTGGTTTAATTGCGCACCTTATGTGCAAGCTTTTAATGGAAAGGGAAGGTGACTGGTTGTTTTGTATGAGGTATTTGCTTGCACGAAAATGCGTGGTATGTGCGTATGTATGTAAACATTTAGGGGCTGATCTGTTGCTTCCACTAAGACCAGGTTCCATAAAGGCAATAGGTGGCTAGCCGCCATCGGCCTCTACATATAGAATGTGAGTATGCGTGCATGTATGCATATGAGAGTACGAACATATATGTATATGTATACGAGAATATGTATTTTTGTTCATTCCTAGTAATTGTTCCAAGTTCGGACGATGTGTACTTCCTATCTTCATTTTGATTCTTGAAAATGAAACTAATTGTAAATATTTATATATGGTACTAGAATAGCATACAGTAGAATGTTACATACTATTTCACCTCTTTGCAGGGTCAGTGTTCGTTGACGAAATGTGGGACGTCTACGGAACCTACTTGGACCAGTATCAGCAAGCGATCAGGTAAGAAGGAATAGAAATTGGGTGTTTTGCTTCTTCTTGAGTACGACTGTCCTGCTGCAGTCGAAATAAGAGGAAAGAATTAGGTTGGTCACACAGGGGGCATCATTTTAGACCATGTGGCCTCTGACCAGTTGCAGTGTTGAAAGATAATCAAAAACTAAAAGAAAAATAAACATTCCATAAACAAGTCCAGTAGATAGTTTTCGATCCAGAAGGGAGCCCGGATGTAAACATGAAGTCGGCCATGTTGTAGGTCAGCTGAGTTGAGGGAAAGTGACACACTCAATCATGATAAGAACGATTTTTCGGAAATTTGCAATGCTATTGTACCTATTAATCCTTGAAATATGGTAAACACTTGCAGTGTTTTTGGGTGCCACAATAGGTCAAACAGAGACGGCAAATCCTATTACTCAGTCCCTGTCGTTCTGAGAAATCAAGGAGATAAAACTCAAGAGATCAGTGAAAGAAGGAGAGCACTTTGGACTTCCAGGATAAACAGGGCTCATTTTCAGCCGACAAGACACGAAAATCTGCACAGATCACTTCATTAGTGATGAGTGTTATTAATTGTTAGTGTAATTAGTCCTAATGGCGAATCATTAAAGAAGTCTTGGGCATAAATATTTCACAAAGTAATTCATTAACAACCTCTGTGTTCTCTGTCAAATGATAGATGATTTAGACCCGGTAAGAAGTTACTTTCGTCAAATCTTTAAAACTTGAAGTAGTGGATAGTGAACTGCACACAGACATCAAAGGCAGTTAAAGTTGTTTAACAAATGCACATCACCATACTTAGTTTCTCAACGAAATTCCGAAACGTCACACTTGGGAAGAGCCTTTCAGGAAGACATAAACTAATGCAGAAAACTACTATTATTCAGTTTAAAAGTTAAGATAGCGGTTTTTTTTATTTGTAGGTAATCCTTTTGTGTTAACATATCATACTTTCGTTATATTATTGTGGCACTTAAGGGCAATGGCGACTTAAGTTTTGAAAACATCATCTAAAGTAAAAACGAGCTTCTCCGTTATTGGAAAGCTTGATTTAAATAAGTAGATGTGTAGGTTACTGGTTTTGTTTACAAATCTCGTCTTTTAAACATGTAACCGTGAAAGCATTCGAGAACGACGTAACCAAAATCCCAGAAAAAGAACTTCTATCACTCTAATCGAAGTGAAAAATGTTCATACTTTTTATGTGTAACAGACCTTGGCTTAATGTAAGTTTTCATCGAACCAAATGGCTCCATCTGGCAGTGCGATTGCCAATGGCTGCAGTAGTGGTGCGGACAACCTCTGTGAATGTACAACCCCAGCTGTGACAATGCAGAATCTATTTTCAGCAATCTGTTAAGATCCTTCACCCAGCCAAATACAATATAGTTGTAAGACTGCAGAGACTTGAGCTGGTCGAATATGTAGTGGCCTACCAAATAGTTCACGATATCTGGATACGTAACTGCTGGCAGCAAATTCACGTCAGAACTCCATAGTTCAGGTGTCAACTTGTACTGGTCTTTGTTATTCACAAGTTTCAGTTTATTTGTATATATCTTTCACACTCTGCAGGCCACAGAGACTCAATGTAATCATTCTTCTGCTTGTGAATTGTCGTTGCTGCCATTTTTCGTGATATGGGTCATAATTCCTTAGAATAACAACAGAATTTGACATTTCTTTTGTTTATAAAACATGGTGGAGGATTATCAGGTGCTCGTCTGCTGTGACGTCTTAGGAAAACTAATCATAGTATTAAATTCCATGGAGTGGCTGTCAGTTTTAGGCCATGTGACTTACTCTGCAAATCTGTCATATTCTCAGCAAAGCAGCAATGAAGGTGGCTGCTCTCAGTGGTTCCAAAGTGAAGGCATCCTGTGGTGGGTTCTATGGGGTGGGGATGGGGTACGTGATGG
This sequence comes from Macrobrachium nipponense, assembly GCF_015104395.2. Lineage (NCBI taxonomy): Eukaryota > Metazoa > Arthropoda > Malacostraca > Decapoda > Palaemonidae > Macrobrachium > Macrobrachium nipponense. Next base: position 13,437,935 of record NC_087203.1, read on the forward strand.
GGAGGAGTGGTGTCCCTCAGGCAAGGTAACCTACAGATATGAATGACGCTTTCCATTGCTAGAGTAATTCTCTTTCTTGACCTAATCGTTCACAGCACTCATCACCACCATTTTCTTGTGCTTAACCCACAATTATCGCAACGAGTGGTTATTAGCGTCGTCATCAGTGTCGCCATATTTATCTTTTTCACTCTGTCTCTCGAGGTTCCCTATCTCCACTACCATGTGGTAGCGCTTATCCTTCGGTGTATCTTCTTTGAGGATGTGGGAGCCTTTAGTGTCTGTTTTGGCTTTTTATGATTTAGTAGCCTCGCTGCATTCTCCTTTTTAACTCATTTTGTTTGTTTACAGTTAAGGAAGTTTTATTTTTTTAAATGATTTTAAGTAGACTCTTATAAATAAATCAGTTTTTCCCATCACCAACCGTAGTGCTGGTGCTGTTTCTTGCAATTATATAATATATATATATAATATATATTATATATATATATATATATATATATATATATATATAATATATATATATATATATTATATATATATATATAATATATATATATATATAGTGTACTTGATTTTAATCAACGAAGAAATTAAAAACGTGATGATTATACGAACAAAGTTTACATCCACGAAAGTAAATTGAAACACTGGTGATGCTAATTACTTAATTTCTATGACCATGTCTTGACGAAAATACAAAGCATCTCCCAGTGTTTCAATTTTCCCTCGTGGCTATAAATTAAAATTTGTTTTTGTATATGTAAATATATATATAGCAAAGTTAAAACCCATATCCGTGTTCTAATATGTTGTAGGAAGCCCACTAAAATTTGAAAAAAAATTTAGTTTTATTTAAGCTTTCGGAGAGTGCATTCTCTCCCTCTTTCAGAAAGAGAAATAAAAGTTACAAAAACTGAAAACACAGCGGTCCAAGGTAAAAGAAATAATATACAAGCATATGGTTGTATCAGAATAACTGCCCTACAGTGGTTTGCCAGTCTTGTTTAAAACAAACTTAGTTACACTAACTACATGCTTGTCATAATTGCATTACAGAAAAGGTCCATTTGTTTAAAATTACTCTTATATATATTCATAGCGTCAACATTTTGGATTAAAATAGATTCTAAAATTTTTTCTTTTCAGTGTTATTCAACGACCTTAATGTTTTTAATTTTATCCAGGTTAACCAAAAATTTAATTATATATATATATATATATATATATATATATATATATATATATATATATATATATATAATATTCTCACAAGTATAACAAAGGCCCATTAAAAACACTCTGGTTTAAAGCTAAGGCCTATATTTCGGTGGGCTCCCACCCTTATCAAGTAGTGAATGACAGTAGGAGTTACATTATAGTGGGAGATATGCCCTTAGGTGATGCCTTGGGTCACTGCTAAGCCGACTTTTGTTCTGTTAATTGTCTTAATCCACTTCATTGTTGCCTTAAGGAAGATATTGTCCATATGGTGAGAGTCCCAGGCTCCATTGGAAAGGTTGATCCTGTTATCTTGTTGCTTTATCTGTTGCAAAGAATTCGTACTTAGATGACATTTGTATAGACAGCTGCTTTTGTATAAAATTCAGGATGAGTTCAATCCATGATATGGTTTCGTGTTATTTATATGATGGAAAATTGCTGAACTATGTCGTCCATATCTTACTGATCATTTCTGTTGAGCTAATCTTTCCGAGAGAGATTTTCCTGTATATCCATAGTATGACTTATCACAATCTCTACAGAGGATTTCATAGACCTCTGCTTCTTTAGAAACTATTTTCTGCTGAACGTTAATTAAGGACTTCCCCAGTGTATTCGGATAAGTGAAGATGAAAGGGTTGGGGTGGCCTAAGGTTTATGTGATCTCTCGTAAATTATCCATGTGAGGAATTATGATTTTGTTTGTTGTTTGTATATTTTTTCATTTTCTTTGTTTTCTGTGGGTTTGTAAAAAAAATTCTCTTTGCTTTATGTAGGGCTTTTACTATTATGTGTTTTGGGGTATTTTAACAAGATAAGTTGATTTCTGATTGTTTCAAGTTCTTTGTTAAGAAAATCTGGGGAGAAAATTCTCAAAGCCAAAAATCATATCTGCAGGTTTGATAGGGTTTATAATTACTGTTTCGAAATACTCCATATATAAGTTTGCTAACAAAGAACTGAGCGGACTCCTCATTCTACAACCGAATTTTTGTCGGTAAAAGTTATCATCAAAGAAAAGACATTATTAGTGATGCAGAGCTCTACAAGTTGTATTATTTTTTTCAATTTTATGGGGAAGTGGTAGG
>NC_087203.1:13445246-13452746 GCF_015104395.2 Macrobrachium nipponense
TAATGTCAGTGCTTTTCCCCTTTATATAATTTTTTTTTCATATTTTGCTATATTGCAACATGATAGGAAATCTCTCTCTCTCTCTCTCTCTACTCTCTCTCTCGGTCTCTCTCTCACTCTCAATCTCTCTCGTCTCTCTCTCTCTATATATATATATATATATATATATAGATATATATATATATATATATATATGTATATATACATACACATAATTATACTGTATATATGTATATGTATGTATGTATGTAATGTATGTATGTATGTATTACAGTAATTGATTGACCAAGCTTACATAATACTTTCAATGAGAGGGGTAAATATTGCAATCCTTTAGGTAAATGGTTAGATTTATCCTTCATAATTTTTTCTATGTTCGACGGTAGCATAGCATATCACAAAATAGCCCTCATGATTGATATAGATTGCTTCTTTTCAGTTATGCATTATTCATCATTATTCATCCGGTTAATGCAAAACCTGTCATATGAGATGTGTAATTAATCGCTCGAGATATGGCAGTGGGACTCAAAATCCTGCCGATGGAAACGAGGTCGATGACCACTTTTGGTGTCACGGTCCTTTACCCCTTCAAATTAGTCAGTTTAAGTGGGGAAGATGAAAAGTTCCTACAAATATATTATTTTTCATTGCATTTATTTGCGTAAATCATTAGTTATTCGATTTGTTGCATTTAGACTCGTAATTCATTTTGAGTTGTGGTTTTCGTTATCGTAATGCAAGCTTTTATCGTGTGGATACGACTGATGTCTCATCTTTGGCTTGAGTGCTTGCATTGTCCATGTAGTTGTAAAACGTGAAAATAATTTTCGCGAATTTAGCATTTTAAAATTAATAGAAGAAGGTTATACATATATCATCATTAGTTGCAGAATTAAAATGGGGTTAGTGAACCTCTTCTACAAAACGAAGTGTGTGACTCATGATTTACATTTATAACCAGAATGGTTACAATGTTCAAAAGAAAACATTCCTTAAAAACTAAGGTATAATCAATAAGAAAAGACATGTAAATATCAACTATTCACAAGAACTCTTAAAACGCGGATCCTCACATTTTCTTTCAAAGTAATAGATTTAAATTCATGCCGAGGCATTTAGACTTCAGATTAGTAATTTAGTCGAACAGGATTTAGTCAGCAAAGCCTTTTATGTGTAATTATATATATATTTTATACTTATAATATATATATATATATATTATATAAATGTATATAATATATATTATGGTATATATATATATTATAATGTATTTATAAAAATATCATAAAAATTCGTTAAAAAGAAAAGAATTGATCACCTTATCTATTGCTCATAGTTTCTAAGGAAATGGTACGCGATTTCAGACCCTGCTGTCGAAGTCCTGGACTTTGGTCTGTTCCAGGGTGATTTCTTCTCGGGCGTTTCGTCGTACTTGGGTTATTAACTGAGCAATCCCTTGAGGCTATTTTAGCCTGAAACAGGCTGGTTAGTTAACAATATAATAACATTCGAGTATTGAGGGTTATTGCAAGGCAAAATACTACGTATTTTCAAGAAATTAGTCGAGTTTGGTAGGAAAATTTACAACTGTAAATGAACGCGTACAGTCCTTACTCTTTCTTTTGAGAAATTTGCATAATGCATATAAAACAATTCACAGAAATCAATGCCAGAAGCTGTTCATATTGTGAAGTTTAAAATACAGGAGTCAGACAAATTGTCAGTGAGTAGAAGACTGATTTTTGTCTCTATAGGGCCTATCATGCATCACAATACGTATGTTATATCAAATGTGCATTTATAAAAGGTATTTTGATTTTATGCCTTGATTGAAGCGCACAACAGCGCGAAAGATAGTATATCTCGAGGTTAGGGAGAAGAAATCACGGCCTTTAGAAACTGCGGTTTGACAGCAATGCCTTATTGTTAGATTTACCGCTTGTTACTTCATTCACATTTGCCCCATTCATTCATGAATTTAATTGCAAATTCACCTTATTTTGTTTACATTTTAGAATGTAGTACTGATAAACTTTGGCCAACTTCGACCTAAGTTATCCTACTTTGTGTTTGTAATATACCATAACGCTTCTGAAAAATTTTTACACCCACAATGAGAGAGAGAGAGAGAGAGAGAGAGAGAGAGAGAGAGAGAGAGAGAGAGAGAGAGCATGAACACACGGAGGTACAGTAATTATAATGAAAGAACGCACTAAATGAGAAAGACATGTACATAAAGAAAGAAGAGTCATAAGTGCAGACAACAAAACATGAGTTCGTGTGTGGGATTTCAAGCAAGAAATTTGTTTCTATGACGTGTTCCTTGTCATCAGTGTCTGCAACCTGTTCCAGACAACAGTACCGGTAGCTTGTGTTCGTCCACCACAAAATTCCTGGAATAAAAAAAATCTCGGCCGCAAATTGGCTGCCATTAAAATGCATAGCAATTGGTCACTTCTTGTATGCTCATGTGCAACTTGATTAATGAGCAATGTTATTCGTGTTTCTATCTAAATTCAATGACATTATTGTTAATAATGGGTAAAAATGTTAAATAAGATCAAGATATATATATATATTAGCTCATCTATAAGATACCTTTGGCAGTTTAGCTAACGCTGATTAAGTGCACAGTTGACTCAGATTAATAACAGTAGTAATTTGACGTCCATATTGTACACAATATTGTGCTTATTTCAATAATAATAATAATAGCCATGCTTTCCATGACAAAAGTACTCTAGAAGATGGATGCTGGGTACCAACTCAAGAAAGGAGGCAACAGAATTAACCATCTGATGTTCATGGACAATATCAAGCTGTATGGTAAGAGCATCAAGGAAATAGATACCCTAATCCAGACTGCAAGGAATGTATCTGGGGACATCGGGATGGAGATTAGAATAGAAAAATGTCCCTTGGTCAACATACAAAAAGGAAAGTTGACAAGGACTGAAGGGATAAAGCTACCAGATGGGAATAACTTCAAACACATAGATGAGACAGGATACAAATACCTGGGAATAATAGATGATATAAAACACCAAGAGATGAAGGACGTGATCAGGAAATAATATGGGCAGAGACTTAGGGCGATACTCAAGTCAAAACTCATAGCCGGAAATATGATGAAAGCCATAAATACACGGTCAGTACCAGTACCAGTGCCAGTAATCAGAGCGCTGGAGTAGTCGAGTGGGCAAAGGGTGAACTCCGCAGCATAGACCAGAAAACTAGGAAACACATGACAATACACAAAGCACTACACCCAAGAGCAAATACGTACAGACTACACACAACACGAAAGGAAGGAGGGAGAGGACTACTAAGCATAGAGGACTGTGTTAACATCGAGAGCAGAGCACTGGGTCAATATCTGAAAACCAATGAAAACGAGTGGCTCAGGAGTGCATGGGAATAAGGACTGATAAAAGTAGACGAAGACCCAGAAATATACAGAGACAAGAGAATGAAAAACAGAACGGAAGAATGGCACAACAAACCAATGCACGGACAGCACATGAGACAGACTAAAGAACTGGCCAGCGATGAAACATGGCCATGGTTATAGAGTGGAGAACTCGAGAAGGAAACAGAGGGAATGCTAACAGCGGCACGAGATCAGGCCCTAAGAACCGGATATATCCAAAGGATAGATGGAAATAACATCTCATTGCAGGTAGTGCAATGTGAAAAACGAGACCATAAACCATATAGCAAGCGAATGTCCGGCACTTGCACAGAACCAGTACAGAAAGAGGCATGATTCAGTACCAAAGCCCTCCACTGGAGCTTGTACAAGAAACACCAGGTACCTTGCAGTAGTAAGTGGTACGAGCACCAACCTGAGTGATAGAAAACGATCAGGCAAAGATCTTCTGGGACTATGGTGTCAAGACAGATAAGATGATACATGCAAATAGACCAGACGTGACGTTGATAGACAAAACCCAGAATAAAGTATCACTCATCGATGTCGCAATACTATGGGACACCAGCGTAGATGAGAAAGAAAGAAAAAATTGATAAGTATCATAACCTAAAAATAGAAAAAGAAGGATATGGGATAGGCCAGTGGAAATTGTACCCATAATCATAGGAACACTAGGCACGATCCCAAGATCCTTGAAACGAAACCTGGAAAAATTGGATGTTGAAGTAGCTCCAGGACTGATGCAGAAGAGTGTGCTGCTAGAAACAGCACACAAAGTAAGAAAAGTGATGGACTCCTGGAACACCACGCTATAAAAACTGCCCGGTCGAATAGGATGACTGTGATGACCAAAAAAAAAAAAATAATAATATGATTGCAGAATGGGTAGAATAAGTCCACCGTAATGTTCGTGCATATATATATATATATATATGTGTGTTGTGTGTGTGCGTGTGTGTGTGTGAGTGAGTACAAAAAATATGTGTTTCCTGACAACGAAGTTTAACTACTTCGGAAGAGCAAGCAGAAAAGAGAAGAAAAATAGAGAGATTTGCCTTTGAATATTGTTTACCAGTCTTGATATTAAACGATGTCTTCTCGAAGACAAGATTAAAATTCCATACGGTACAAACAGGCAGTGATCTTAAATCTTGAAATGAAATCCCTCAGCCCTCTCTCTCTCCCTCTCTCTCTCTCTCTCTCTCTCTCTCTCTCTCTCCTCTCTCTCTGTTACTGTCCGCGAGGAGGAAGTAGTAAGTACCATTTGTAAGTATTCCATTACGCGGTAAAAGGTGATCACCTCCAACCAGGGTCCCGCCGGTTATAATAGTCGTTTCAGCCGATGCGTGAAGAAATTCGCCGACGAGGTTGGTGGTCGTGGGGAAGGTCCTGTCGTAAAGTGATCGGTTCCCCTCCCCTCGGATTGTCACAACCGGCGACTTTTACCTCAACCAGCTTATGAAATATATATATATATATATATATATATATATATATATATATATATATATATATATATATATATTACAGGCATTAATCCGTTTCCTATGGCAGGGTTGGTTCCTTTGGAAAAACGCTGTCTGTTGCGTATATAATTGAATGGTTGGTATGTATAAATAGCCTGTTTCTTCTAATAGGTGTGGCTACAATGAGGTTTTTTTCGCTATTACTGTCCACATCAACAAATCGTTCTAGCTCTCCCTCACCCCAAGTTATTCCCTTGAATGTATTTCCGAAAATAGATTACTCTCTTTTGAGATAAGTAAAGTTCTGATGAAAAGTGTTCGGTGCTACCACGCTTTGGAATTCTCTTCCACCCTAGGTTTAGTACATGATTCTGATAACTTTCTTTCTTTTCTTTCTTATAAGAGACTGGAGGTCCTTTGCTTAATTTGTGGTCAAGCACGCTTCCTTCCTGCTCATTCCTTATAATTCTCTTGGCGCTCGGGCTACTAAAAATCATTAGGTTGGCCGTTCACTTCACCTCGGCTCTTAGGCCACGAGTACAGGTGCCACTCTGTGGCGCCAGAGAGTGGCGTCGGGGGATGTGGCTTCCCATAGGTTTCCATTGTTTATAAGCTATGTCGAACACAAGAGCGTCTGTGGCAAGTGACTGTAGCTAACCGTTGCTGATTCCCGCCACAGCTTATAAACAATGGAAACCTATCGGAAGCCACATCCCCGCCAAAGACCGAGAGTGGCGCCACAGAGTGGCTCGTATACTCCTGGCCTATTAGACAAAAAATGACATTTTATATAAAATAAGGCTTGATAACGTAACTTTTACTAATTCAGTTTGACTTTGCGATTGCTTTTAAACAACAGCCAAGATTTCATGTGTGGACGAATACTGGCCGTGTCAGAAAACCATAATGGCATGAATGTACACATCTGTATAGCACGGATGTTGACGGTGTCAATGTCTGCTGATAGATTGTCTGATAAAAACATTGGTGATGAAGACGTTCTCCGTGACAGTTTCAGCCAGACCCTACTTGGTGTAACCAGAGTCCCTCTTCATTTTCCGTAGCCTGATTGACTGTTTTTCCTTGGCAAACAGTTTTTATCTTGTAAATTGGAATTATTATGATTTCAGTCTTTCTTGGACAAATATAGATGATTTATTAAAGCAATATCCATCCTTTGACCTAGTCGTTCATAATGAAATGAACCATCCCGGTTTTTTTTTCGAAAAAATATGAAAGGATTGTGTATTATTTCTTTATTTGCTTTATGATAAACATTCCTCTGCTGTCCTGAATGATTTTGGATAATATGCCATTTTCAGTAAGACTGAACGTTTCATAAGGAATCTGATAAACAGAGAGAGAGAGAGAGAGAGAGAGAGAGAGAGAGAGAGAGAGAGAGACACCATCATGAGACCTTGATCCGTCGGCGAACTCCTTGTCACTATCTAGTTCTAGTCATTTTTCCGATGAAGGTCGTTCCACTGTCGCTCCTCCTCCATGCGGCTGTTTGTATGGAAAGGTCCTTATATGAGGAGCCTTCGAGGATCAAGTGTCGGAGGGATGTCCCGGTCATGTGAGCCTCATTGCAGGGCCAGAAAACCTCGTCTATCTTGCAAGACGTGCAAGTGATCAAAAGGAAGACTGGGAAGCTAAATTCCACCTGTTGATAGCCAGAATTTACTGACATTTAATTTTTATCCTTTCTACCGATATATTACAATTTTGAATTGAAACATGCTTACGTACATATAGACTTACATACGAACTCCCGAGTAAGTACAATCAGTCTTATCATTGCAACAGGTTCGTGAAAACTGAAGGCTCTTAACTTTTAGAATGGTCTTTATTAATGCAATTGTAATGCAAGAAAAAATCTCATAGCATTAAAGTGGATAAATAATGATAAATTTTACAATCACCTTGACCAATGGGCTCTCTCATCTCTCTCTCCCTCTTCTCTCTCCTGCCCTCATCTCTCGCTTTGTGTGTGTGTGTGTGGGTGTGTGTGTGGGCAGAGGTAAATTAGGATGGTATTTAACTCTGATAAATTTGAATCAATAAATTATGGAGACAGAGAAGGAAAGCTATATGCACATAGGGGACCAATAATGAGACAATCACTAATAAGGAAGCAGTTATAAAGACCTTGGTGTGATGTTGAACAGGAACATGTTATGCAATGATCAAAAAGCAATTCTATTGGCAAAATGTAAAGCAAAAATGGAATGTTGTTACGGCACTTCAAAAACAAGAAAAGCTGAACACATGATTATGCTTTATAAAACATATGTTTCGTATCCACTTGAACATATTGCAATATGATATGGTAACCCACACTATCAAAAGGATATTGCACAAAATAGAGTGTACAAAGGTCCTTTACAGCTAGAATAGAAGAAGTTAAGGATCTTGACTACTGGGAAAGGCTACAATCCTTAAAATTATCATAGTCTAAAAAGGAGAAGAGAACGCTACATGATAATTCAGGCATGGAAACAGATAGAAGGAATTGCCGAAAACATCATGGAGCTAAAAATATCAGAAAGAGCAAGCAGAGGTAGATTAATAGTGCCCAAAACTATACCAGGAAAAATA
>NC_087203.1:13457746-13460246 GCF_015104395.2 Macrobrachium nipponense
TCAGTATTGACCTAAGATTGGTGTTATTGTGTCTCTGACCCTCCAGGCTATTTGGTCGCATCTGGCTATTCATTGGTATGCAGGGGATTCTTCCAGTGACCGAGAGTGTTCCCTGTGCGAAATAACATATAAATGGGGATTAGTAAATTGAATGCACAAGATCTTTCAGTCTTGAAGTGGAGCCTACTTTTTTAACATGGTGTTGTCATTGTTATTTCATTTGTTTAAAGCACTGCATAAATGATAAATGAGGACCAGAGTATACAAATTGTTACAAAATGATAATATAAGTTTACAGTTTTGTAAAATTGGTTTGAGTCAGATTTTTTTGACAAGGGGTATATACTTAATTTAACTCATACGTTGTAGTTGTGGGTGTGATATCTTTCTCCTCTTCTGACACTTTAGAAAATTAGTTATACTGAAAAAAAAACATTATAATAAAGGTAATAATTACATCTGTAATAACGGTAATTCTTCTTATGATTATTGCTCATTTGATTTTATGGTTGCTTAAATTAATATGGGGTGATTACTATAGTTTTGTTCTCATGAGAAAGTTTGTGATGAATATCAAATAGCGCCGTGTAACTGACTGTGTCGGATTAACGGCCTCGAATATATACGTGTTTTCATTAATATATCTAGAATCTTCAAACGAAATTTTTAGGTATATAAGGTTCGTTGATAAATCAAAATAAAAAATTTTCATTGAATAATTGATCTTAGTATCGAGAGGCTACGGTGTCTGTGACAACTCATGTTTAATTTAACTAACATTACTGAAATTACATTATGTAATTTATTTAAAGTGGAACTAGAACTCGTAAATTGATATATTTTCCTGCACTCTGAAACAGTGGGTGTGCGAGTGTACGCAGTCGTGCGGTTGTCTAAACACTAATTGAGCAAACTGGCAACGCTACAGTCACATACATCGGTGCATCAATCGACCAGTCCTCAATAGTCCTGGTGCTAGGTATAGTTTTGTAAGAAAATTTGAGTGTAAAGATTTTTTTTTCCAGAGATGTTTAGTAGGAGCCTTAGTAAGTACTTTTGAATTGGGTGGACATCTGTAATCTGATAGATTTTCTGGTTATGACGTCATCAAAGATGGCGGCCGCTCGATTGTGAAACTTGTCATATCTCTCTTAATACTGGCCCGATTTGGATGAAACTTCAACTATTTCAACTAATTAGAACTTTACAAAGTTAAAGGAAGAGGGAAAAGTGATGAAAATGTTGGAAAATACTTAAAAGTATCTAATTTTAAGGTATTATTCTAAACTTTTCCTACAGATCTATACCTAGCACCTGAACTACAAAGGCCACGCAGCAGTGTGTGCCAAACCTCCCCCATATAAGGAAGCAGCTCCCAATGATCAGTGATCTAGTGCCACGCGAATCATAGGCACCACTTCAATCTTTTCTATTATAGCTAGACTGCCCACCCTCATATCGAGACAATAGAATCTTGAATTTTATCCTTTTCTTCATGAATTATTTCCTTGAGTCTCCCAAGGTGAGGTTGCAAGTTGAGGGTTTTCATGTTCTTGTATGGGAGGAGAGAGAGAAGCAGGTGTTGCCAGATATAACTGCATCGCTCTTTGCATTCATTGACAGATTCTTATCAGACCTGAATTTGCCCGCCAAAAGATATGTGTATAGAAGAGTAGGGGCCCAGAAGTATGGAGTTACATAGTTGGAACAACCCCCATCACTAGTATTCTTGCTGTCAAAGACAATGTTAGGTGTTACGCGCAATTGATAACATTGAAAGTAATTTATAATTATGTAAACAGTAATAATAAAAAAAATAAAAAACAAGAATATTGCTATCAATAACGGCATTTAAAATAACTGTGCCATTAACTGGAAGAGGCAAACTGTTACATAAATGTCAAACAGATAAAAGGTAACGATAGTACTTCACAATTCCAGAAATAGTGTCAACGTTGTAATATATTCTCATGTATAAGATTACAACAATAATTTCATGTTTATCTGAAGTTCGTGCAAATTCATGTATTGTAACACAACTTACTATAGGGCCTTTTAACAAGCCTTTTTTCTCACTTCCTGGTAATGTGTATCCATAGATCAGATTTTCTTTTGACTCTTGGAAGATGTTCAAAATATCCGACACAATAAATGTCTCGTAAGCATAGCTTATTTAGTTTGCCAATGTTTCTGTGTTATAGTTACATACGTCCTTCTACCTTTAATTAATAAGGAGTGATGATCTCTTTCCCTTTCGCCTGTAACTCTTAAATTGAACATTTTTAATAGCTCTCTCTCTCTCTCTCTCTCTCTCTCTCTCTCTCTCTTAGTTTGTATGCAAGTCTATCATGATGATTCTGGCCGTGTTTCAATCAGCCCTTTTCATTCCAAGTTTTTGTTAAATAAGCATAAATTTTCTAAAGGCAGCTTCTGTTTAACTTGAATGTTAGGTACTAATTTATCGGTATGTGTGTGTATTTTGTATCGGTTATAAAAGAAA
>NC_087203.1:13462746-13475246 GCF_015104395.2 Macrobrachium nipponense
CTAACCTTCCCTGTATTACTTTCCTGCTCACCCCACTGCAGAGCCCTTTGTCTTTAATGAGCTCTCCTTCCCCTCACTGGTTTATTCTTGGACATTTTGACCAGGATATCTACCTTCTTTCTTTGCAATATTGCTAACCAGCCATGTGTGAACTATACTCTGTTTTTTTCCATCTGTCCATCCACCTGTGGTGGCCGCGCATGGTAACACTGCGTCCCGGGCTTTAAATAGTTACACTGTGTGGAAGTTTTAGTTAAATAAAAGGATATCTTGGTGTACATTTGCAACAGAGAAGTGTTTTAATAATAAACTGTATGCGAATTACACCGTTAATATTCGAAATAGGATATTATTTAAAGCCCGGGACGCAGTGTTACCATGCGCAAGCACAACAGGCGGATGGACAGATGGAAAAATACAGAGTATAGTTGAATCGTTGAGTATACTTTTCACACCATTTTTTTTTCTATATGATTTCTTCCAAAGATATTCCTGAAATGAATCTCAATAATAAGTATTTCTAATATTTCATCCAGTAAACTTTCGAAACTTTACCCCTCCCGTCCACAAAGTCCACATCTTGATGCCATCATTCAGATCTGCCTTAATGCGTTCCTTTATTCACCTGTCACTTTACTCTTATGGTCAGCTAGAGCCGCAGTGTTGGGTCTATGGTAGGGAGTCTTGGAAACTTGGCTGACGACGTTCTCCGAGTACTTTGAGGTAGTAGAGAACTGAACCCAAGCAACTTTAAACTTTCAATATCTCCATTTCAACAAAGAGGTTTTCTCTTTTTCTAGTTTGTGGTTTTGTTCAGCCTTTGATTTTATTTGTCCCGTAATTGTCTGAAATCTGCACCAATTGTAGCAGATCATCATGCTATGCTGTGACTCAGATTTAGATCTTCATGTTTATAAAACTATCAGAATAGAATAGTATGGTACAGATAGGTTAGTAATATAGGTTAGAATTCATACTTTCATAGAAACGTCGTATAGTTATTTATTTTATTTATTGAAAGGAAAAGTCAGTTTCAGTGGTAAATCTAGAAATCTTTCACAGGGCGGCCAATTTCACACACACACGCGCACACACACCACACACACACACACACACACATATATATATATATATATATAGATATATATATATATATATGTGTGTGTGTGTGTGTGTGTGTGTGTGTGTGTATGTGTGTGTTTTGTGTGTGTCGTGTGTGTGTAACATGTGTACACACATGCGGTACATACTATATATCATATTTATATGTATGCGCACGCGCGCACACACACACTTATATATATAAAATATATATATATATATTATATATATATATATATATATAGATATATATATATATATGTATATAATATATATATATATATATATATATATATATACATTAGTAGTAGATTGTTGTTGAAATAATCATTAACCATGCAATTTTTTTGTATAATAATAATAATAATAAGGCACAGGATATAGGTAGGACGGCAGCCGTATCCCGATCGTGGTAGATATTGGTACGGCAGTGAATTGCGCATGCGTCAATTTCAGACTTCCTGCCGTACAAATAATATAGTGCGGTGAGGGTACGGCAGATTCTGTCATTGGCGCCGTATTTGTTTGCGGTCTTGACTTGCTGTAGATACGGCAGTTAGCTGTATCCGTTTACCAGTTTGCTAATCATACTGTATTATGTAAACCAGAGCTCGGCTTTAGGTGGGACAGTCACGCTTTTTGAACATCTGTCCCCCTTTTTTCAGTTAGCAAAATGTTCCTCCCCCCTGTTTTTGTTTTGTTTAGCTTTTGTGAATTGTGTCCCGCTTTTTTGTACTACAAAAAACAACACTATCCGATTTAATGGACCTGGTAAATTCTATCGTCTTCTCCGACAGCTGCAATATACCAATGAAGTGAATTAAAAGAATATGTAAAGTATAGCTATAACGGCCCTTGCAGCTGCGACGTCGGGCACAGAATAAAGAGCCGAGAAAGTCACCAAAGGTACGATGGTAGTGTATATATTTATATATAATCCTCTTTGAATCTCCTCTTCGGAATTCTTTTCAGGGCCGATTCGATCGTTCGTGACCTACGTATATACCATGAATTACCCAATTTTTGAAAGTTTGAGTCTTCATAGATGTCTATGGCTTTCTTCAGCTCGTTAAAGCCTAAAACATCTGTTTTTTTGTTTTTCGGAACGAAAACTAATGTATTATTCCGCCGGTTTCATGCTGTTCCGTCACCATTTTTTCTTGCTGTCACTGATATGGCCCAAAGACTGTGTATATACTTCAGTATATAGTCTTTGGATATGCGTGAGGTCGGTTAAACAACGGTTAGCGGCATGCGCAATTCACTGCCGTATACCAATATCTACCGAGATCGGGGTACGGCTGCCGTACCAATATCCAGTTCGTATAATAATAATAATAATAATAATAATAATAATAAAATAAGAATAATAATAATAATTAATTAATAATAATAATAATTTCCAATCCGGGGGGGAAGGGGGGGGGGGGGAGGTGACCAGTGTTCCCCACTTAATCCGCCCCCCCCCCCCCCCCCACTGGTCAGTTTGTATGTGTTGAACCATCGATCTGGTCTTAGAATCGCAACGATTGCTGTATAAACGGCAAGACTTAATAAACATGTTTCAGTCTACCAGACAAATGGTTTTCTATACTGTAGCTTCATTTTCTTTATAAGTAATGGGTGACTTATCTAGAAACTTACTTTTCTTGTTCGTAAGTCTCGATCCCAAATTTTCGTTTTCGCAAAGTCACAAATCTTAATCATTCACAAGTCAAAACTGCTCAGATACTTAGGAAGTGTCCAATTGGTTGTTAAATGGTGAACCCTGGTGTTAGAAGATATCGAAGGGTTAAGTGCAAAACTTGGGTACGAGTCATATCGTAACCTGTGATGGTGGCTGGAGAAAAAAAGAAGAGGAAGAATAAAAAAACTGTTAGTTATGTGATAGGTTGCATCAGTACTAGATGATATGCAGACATGTTTTCGGGTCTCCTCGAATTGTTGATTTAAATTTTAGCCACTAATTAGGCATCTTCACGAAATCATGTTCATTATTGGGCTTGACCAGGGATATTCCAGAATACCACACACATTTGATAAAATAACTGCCCAGAGGATTATGTTCGGAATAAATTATTGAGCAAATCGCATTAAAAGAGAATGAGGAGTAAATCTAGGACGCTATTTAAATTCTATTTATTTTTGTTTTCAGCAATTTTAGGAAATACTGTAAAGTATCGTGAATTTGTGCCAAATTGTGTATTTGTGTTTTAGCTGACATACTGGTTTGCTTTTCCATTAGTATGCAATTATTGTATTAGTACACACACGCACGCACGCACACACACACACACACATACATACATACATACATACATACATACATACATACATACACACACATATATATATATATATATATATATATATATATATATATATATATATATATATATCAGGAGAGCATCCGGGCCGGCTATGGTGGTTGCCAGATGTTGCTGGCTAGAGCCAAACGGTTAAATATTCTAAAATTCGGGGGAATGTATTGGGTGCCATTTGTATATATTTATATTTGTGTATAACAAAAATATAGATAGGCAGAGATATTTCTGTAATTTATTAGGTTCAAGTTTTTCTTAAACATGTCCATGAAATAAACTAAGAAATTTGAACAAGCCATCTCTTTTTCGCCCAGTGCATATTCGATGTATATTAGCATAAATACAGTGGCTCATTCCTATTAATTTGGTCCCTTTTGGACCTTTCTGAGAGGAAAATTAAATATATATATATATATATATATATACTATATATATATATATGTGTGTGGTGTGTGTGTGTGTGTGTGTGTGTAGTAAGCTTGAGGGATGGCAAACTACAGGAACTTAATTCATTATTCAGATCAACAGTGGCTCATTTTATTTTAAACCTACGTAGCCTGTCCATGGGTCCAATTGCGTGGTTCTGAAAATGTTAATGATGTTGCCAGTTGCATTCTAGGTACTGGTAATGCGCGCGCACACATTCACAAATACATATAATGTTATATATACATATGTCTATATATACTATATATACATATATATATTAGATATATATATATATATATATATATGTATATATGATGTATTATAAAAAAATAATTTAGAGACGCGAAATATTTTTTTTTACTGTAAGAAGGTCAGAGAGAGAGAGAGAGAGAGAGAGAGAGAGAGAGAGAGAGAGAGAGAGAGAGAGAGAGAGAGAGAGTAATATGATGATACCAACAAACAATAAACAATCATACAAATATACCATTTTTGTTTTTGTTATATATATTTATATTAAACTGATTAAAACGTATATCCATATTAATATATAATATTATATGATATATATATATAATATATATATATATGTGTGTGTGTGTGTGTGTGTGTGTGTGTGTGTGTATATAAATTATATATATATATACATATATATATATATATATATATATATCTATAACTATATATATAATATATATAAACATATATATATGAATTTTTTATCACATTACCGTGATTCATATATATACATCGAGCTACAAATGTCCTTTAATATCTAATTCGCTCTACCTCGGAATTAATATATTTTCACATATGTTAATCGAAGGGGAATTTTTTTGTTGATAATAATTCGCCCTCTTGTGGGTTATAATGTCACTGGAGTCCTGATTTTCTCTTCAGCCCACTGGGCGCTGGTTTGAACCCTCGAGAGGACGAAATTATTATCAACTAAAAAATTCGTTTTCGGTTAACAGATATGAAAATATATTAAACTCGAGGTACAACGAATTAGATATTAAAGGATTTGTGGCTCGATATAATATATATAATAATATATTATATATATATATACTATATCTATTTGTATATAATAAATATATATATAGTATATATTTGTGGATCGATATATTATATATTATAGATAATATACTAATATATATATATATAAATATATATATATATATATAGATATATATATATATATATATATATATATATATATATATACTATATATATATATATATATAGTATATATATTTGTGGCGATATATATATACGATATATATATATATATATATATATATATATATATATCATATATTACTATATATATAATCTGATAACCTTTATCAAAGGCACATAGATCCATCCAACTCAGGTGAAATGTGAATTCATTTGACATGTTTTTCTCTATATTTTAAACTTTGTTCTGTCCCCATATCATTGCATTTTAGTGACTTTGGTTTGCATCCTATTATAGACGGTGAAGAGTGCTTTTTTTTCATACAATTCTCTTAAATAATTGTCGGGATAATTGTTTGCAAATCAGTACGAGGAAATCGGGAAGTTGAGAAGTAATTTTGGCTATTAGAAATACATGTGTATATAATAGTTAACTGAATGTTGTATGTTACTGAATGCATCATTATTCAATGAAAAATTATAGCTTATGTAAGAATCTGATGACAAATTCTGGGTCGCACTTGCAATCTTGCTTTGTCATAACATTCACAATTATGTAATTGCGTGTCTCCTTGTTTTAACTGAAACTACACATTGTTGCGTTTACATGCTGAAAAGGACTTTTACTCGCTCATACATATTCAATTTCAGCATTCGGTCGTCACGTCCTTCATTTAAGTGCTAAAATGTTTGAAAATTGCCAGTCACTCGGTAAATACTGTCCGTCTCTCCCGACAACTGCTTTCACCGGATGGCTTTCTCATTTAGAAGAACAGTGTAAACATTTGAGGTGACAGAGTTCTGCTCTGCAGGACGCCACTGGAATTCCTGAGGAGGCCCATTTATATAAGATGAAAGTTTTGGGGTCCTTGAAGGCAGTGGCGGAAGGGCAAATGAAAGCTTTCCGTATGAATCTCTCTCTCTCTCTCTCTCTCTCTCTCTCTCTCTCTCTCTCTCTCTCTCTCTCTCTCTCTCTCTCTCAAACAAAGAAGAAAAGTACTCATGAGTTACATAAATGTGGCAGCTCCTAAGCTTATAGAAATACAAGTGAATAAATGGTAATTTTGCACTTTATACCTTCCACAATGGATTTGTAAGCCGTGTAATAGTCTAATATGCTAAGTAGCTAAGCAGTTATTATTATTATTATTATTATTATTATTATTATTATTATTATTATTATTATTATTATTATTATTATTATTCCAGAATACTTCGGGAAAAGCACAGCAACGACGAGGAATTCGTTGCTCTCTGCAAGCTTCGTCGAGGTGCTGCTCGGCACTCCCTGATTCATCTTCTCCATTTACCGGTAAGTCACTCTCTGTCAGTACGTGTTTTTAGAAAGCTCGGACGGACAATGAGGACGGAGGGAAATGAAAACGAAACGGCCGTTTCGGCGTCAAGGAAGTTTGGGGTGGTGGGGAGGGGAAGGTGTTCACTGAGGACGACGTCTCACGTTTGTGAAACGTTTCATCATGGCATTTGGGAAGATGATTTTGCAGAAAATGGTCCACTTGAAGAGCCGTTTCACCCATAATTGAAAGTAAAAGATGAATTTTCTTGATTATGGGTAAAGAGAAAGCTGTAGGGAGAGTCCTAAATGAAGTGATATTTAATCTAGCACTTAGGCAGAGATATGTTTAGAAGTTTATGGTGAGTGGAATATTATGGAGAAGTGTTGTAAAAAATAGTGAGGCGCACCTTTTTAAAGCAAATGTTCAGCAAGCAGAGTTTTAGGAGTTTCAGTGACGATGAGGAAGTTTTTGACGTACTCTAAATCAACATATTATAGTTAAATTTCTGTGTTTCATTTTATATGATCAGCTTTTTATGTGAGATCATAAAGAATGCACATTCAAATAATAAAGTTTGTATAATATATCTCAAAGAAAAATTAACAAATACCTTAGTTTACCATTAGCTGCTGTGTAGAATTCCATTTTCTTTGACGGTGAGAATACTGATGTCTTGAAATAGAAAACGTGTAAAATTGCATTTACTCGTATACTATGTTATTTTGAGGATCTTATTGTAAGTTATGATTTTAAACCAAGTCATTATCATGGCCACCCTTAAATCTCTCACCGATATTGGCATGACATGTTTGTCGGTAATAGTCCGAATTGCGTGAAACTGGATTGTATCCTGTGCAAATTAGCTTGCATGATGAATTGCGAACGGATACCACAAGTCATGAAGTTTTCAGCTTGCTGTCTAAAACTTATTTTACCTCTAACTTTTTTTTTCTTGTAAAAATTACAACTTTTTGTATGAAACGCATTCTTTTTTATGATCCGTGTTTATGTAATGCACTTGCGTTCCTGTGATTTGCTCAAGTATTTTTTTTTCTAATATTGATGTGTACTATAAAACAGTAAAGTTTATCCATTCCAGTCAACAAAAGACTCGTGGTACCCTTGATAGAAGCAAAACTAATTTGACTGTTAAGATGTTGAAGTTGAGGCACGAACAGTGACGTATAAAGGATCGTTTTGATGTGTGCATGATTGGATACACGGCTTAATTCTGTCGCTCTGTAGTTTTATTGGTTTGTTTGTATGGTGTTTGTACGTTGCATGGAACCAGTGGTTATTCAGCAACGGGACCAATGGCTTTACGTGACTTCCGAACCACGTCGAGAGTGAACTTCCATCACCATTTGTTTGCTTAAGTGACCTCTTGATTTAAGAATTTGGAAAGCAGCAAACAAGGCAGCGGAATAAACCAGGATAGTCAAACACAAACTAAGGCGTTAGAAGTAACTACTGACCTCAATTTTATGCTTTCTGTGTTGTTTCTGTCTAAAATAGGTTAAATGCTAGCTTAAGATGTTTGTACTAGGGTACATAGGAATTTTTAAATTTTATTTTTATGTACTTTCAAGAGGTAGAGAGCCAAAAAAAATTTTTTTTTTTTCTGTACTTTCAAGAGTTAGAAAACTTGAAATGGTTTTACACTGTTGACATAAATTAAGTCAAATTGGTATTTGTGGGCCGCTTGCCTTTAATGGTAGCTTTCGTTTCTCATAGTGTAGTTGTATACGTAAGACTGGGTATTGTATATACAAGTACCTTTGGCCAAAATTCTACATTCAGTTCCATTCTATATAATATTTACAGAATTAGCCATAGAATATATAACTTTTTTCATGATTTCGGAATCTTTGCTTTTAAATCGTAGTCTTTAAAAAAATATAAGATAAAGCGGTAAACATTTTGGGGTTGTCAAACATATAAAGTTCGGCTCATGTATGCATAGATCATTAGTATCTGCTTGATAATGAATTAAATGTATTTGAAAGTTAAGAAAATCGATTTTTACCTTATTCGTTGAGAGTTTCATTAGGTTATGTTTGCCCTCCTGCGTCGTAATTGTAACTCTTCCGTGCTTGGCTGTATAAACTTTTACTTTCTTAAACATCTTTCCATTCAGTAAAAGTCCTTTTTTTTCCCTCCTTTTTTATGCTGCGCCGTTAAACTAGACGAACCCTTTTAAACTAGTTTAAACACCCTCTCTCTCTCTCTCTCTCTCTCTCTCTCTCTCTCTCTCTCTCTCTCTCTCTCTCTCTCTAAGTCGGCTGACAGCGAGAGTGATGTATGAGTTCCGTGACCTTTCAACGAATAAAATCAGAGTGAGAATGTACATTTTATCTTTAATGGGTCTGTTTGAGGTTGCATATACCTTGAAACAATGCAAAATCAGCGTACGAATGTATTGGCTTTTAGCTGTGAAGCTGACTACGCCTATGATAAACACGGGTCGTGGATTTGATCCCTACTGAAAAGGAGTCTGGCGGAATGTGATAGTGAATAATTGACGTCACTCGTGAAGCATTGCGATAATTTATCTTCTTTTTACCGTCTACCTTTTCCTTTTTTCGCTTTTTCGAGCGAGAACATAATACATTCGCTGAACTGAATGAAAGGAAAGGTCATGTTCCACATCTGGGTGTTTCGTGTACTGTTTTACTTCACGTAAGAGTATGTAATCACAGGGTATAGCGGATTTATGACGTGATTTTTATGTTTTATTGAATAATAGTATAGTTTTTCATCCTCTTGCGAAGTGTATACTGTAGAGGAAAATTTAGCTAGACTTTCTGTAGCGAGACTACTCTAGAAGTGCCCTCTCTAGAGGTTCTACATAAAAAGAGGTGATATATTAAATCTAGTGAGATAGTGTATTCTCGAGGAACACTTTGGCATCAGATTTCAGATGTCACAGTCAGGGTACGTAGTTGCTGCAGCTGCAGCCGTTGTTATAATGGAGGTTTTGAAGGAAAAAAGAAGAAAATGTTAAGCAGAATGTGCCATGCATATGTGCCCCGCGCAATGTATTTAAATTTTCACTTTCTCGAAAGAATCGTCACATATTATGCTCCCGTCATATTCTGAGGTTCCCCAAAACGCTTGATAGGGAAGACGATGGTATTTACGTTGAAGGTGGTCGGAGACAAGAAGGAACACCTGAAAGCACTCAGCAAACCTTACAACCAGTAGCATCTAAATATACTTCAAGGATGGCCAGAACTTTAGAACCAATGGTTTCTGAACATGTTTAGCGTTATATTTTGTAAAATATTTACCATAATTGGCCACTGAATATTGATTTTCTGCTCGAACTCTCGAATATATTGACAGGGTGGGCTACACGTCAGATCCAAATAAATGGTTTGGCAGTATGTAGGATATTTACGATTCAAATACAGTCCTCCTACCATGTTTGCACTGGTGGTTTTCCATGAGGTTTAGTGCAGCAATCATGAAGTGAAAAGCATAAAATTATTTTCATGTAGTTTCCACCATCACATCGTCTGCCCCATGCACTTTTCATTTTTTACATTTCTCTTACTTCCCTGTTCATTTGACAACACAGATTGTGCCACATTCTTATGATTTCAAATTCAGGAACGTTTAATAGATCGTATTATAATATGTTTGTCAGTTATCCTTTTATATTTTAGGTGAATTCGTTCACCAGCTCTCTCTCTCTCTCTCTCTCTCTCTCTCTCTCTCTCTCTCTCTCTCTCTCTCTCTCTCTCTCTCATACACACACACACACACACACACCATGCGTGTTAAAAAGTTACATTTTTACTCGTAAATTTGCTTTTTCCTCTTTTATTTTATTTGGTTTCTGGAACTTGTCGTATCATAATTATGCTAAGCGAAATGCCATGGTAACTAATTTTCAGTATTTAGACTTTTAATAATAAAAATTGACTGAATTTGGAGTATATTCCTTATGTTCTTCATGCTCACTTACTATTTCTATATTCACATGTGACTGAAAGAGAGAAGAATGAATTAAGAGACCGATCTTTTATCACGTTGACTTGGTTAGTTGCCGAATTATTCCCACAACGAAACATAAGATGAGAAGTTGAAGAGGAAGTGCAGAAAAGGAAAAGAGAAGCGATAATGAAAAAAGGACCATCATTAGTGAACAATGCAACTTGATCGCAGATGATAATAGAACCCCGCTGGGTCCAATAGCTCATACCCTAAACCAGTAAATTTGGAAATGGCCCGGGTGGAGACTGTGACACACGATGGGCGGCGGCCGGGAAGTGGGCGGGACAAAACCGCACTGCGTTTGACGGGGGTGTTGTCATGGGGAGCATAGCCATGCTATCATGCTAATACTCACCCCTCGAGGGGAGAGGCCTCTTCGCGTTGATATCAAACGCTCGGGAAGGTTTATTCTCCTCCGGCAGCCTAGTAACAATAAAAAGTTGCGCCGAAGGAAAATCCTTCGAATATAATAGAGATGGTCTTTGTTTACTACACGCGTGCTCTTTTGATTTCGCGTGCTTCCTATCTGTGCTGGCATTTTGTGTAAATAGTGAAAAATACGTCAGTTACTTCCCCGGTGAATCTTTTGGAAACTCTTAGACAAAATTTAATCATTATCAACTTGATAAGCAAAGTTACTCAATAATATACCGTAGTTTGTAAAGCCGGACGGTCTCCCCAACCCATGAAGCTTCATCGCGAGTAGTACTTCTGGTATTCCAGTGCACCAAAATTCTTTGACCGTTTCTCATTGACTCGTATGCCCATCATTGTTGTTCTTTAAAATACTTACTGGTTTCACTTAATCTTTTGCGAAAGTCTGCGTTGATTAGGTTTTTTTTTCTTTCTTTATTACTATTGTCTTCACTTAACATTCCCTTAAGTTTTTGCATTTTCTTTGGTATTGATTCTCTTCTCTTTCTTGTGATAAGGTCAAGTCTGTTTTGTACTTTCACTCAAATACTTCTGATAATTGCCCATTGGCTTTTCCTAAATGATAATAAGTACAAGTGCTGCAGCTTGCAAATATATATATATATATATATATATATATATATATATATATATATATTATATATATATATATATATATATATATATATATTATATAGTATATAAAAATATAGAAAGATATAAAATCGTTTATAGGAAGACAGAGATGTGAAAATAAATGTTGAACGTGCAAACAAAATGACAGATAGACAATGATTTAAAGACAGGCTAACGGGTAGACAGATAAAGACATGTTTCTATGTCGTGGACAAAGCAAAATATCTGGAGTTACCCAAATGCAACCTTACCCTTTTCTGTACAAAAAAACGACACCAAACATCCCCATTCCTAAACAGCTTCTTTTCACAAGCGTCACGTTGTGAAGGTCCTTCGTTGCGTGAGTATCGTAACAGGAAGTTCCAAAATTGACGCCACGAGATACGCGAAACAGGCGTTCACTGGATTGCTTCCTACTCGGTTCTATGTACGTTTTTGCGGAAGTTTTAAATGAATGATTCTCTCTCTCTCTCTCTCTCTCTCTCTCTCTCTCTCTCTCTCTCTCTCCTCTTCCTTTGATTTCTGTTTCTATTTACTTTGAGCAATGTAGTGTGGTCTGTTGCATCCTGTGTCATTCTTCAAATATTTCCCTTGTGTCTTGTAATCCCACATGTCAGGTGTGCATTGTTTATTCTTCTGTTTCTTCTTGTCCGCTTTCCTCGTCCTTTAGCATTACAGCTAAAAACGATTTGTGTGGTGTCATGGGGACGATTATCGTTGTGGTTGTCCAAAAGAATGTCAAAAGGCGAAGTCCCCTACCCTTGCTCATAGCTTCTGTTGGTTGGGCAATATGAAAATTATTGACTCAGTGTGGGTGCCCTATTTTTCCAGTCGGGTAGGGCTTGGAAAGGCTTTTGTATTATTGTTTGTCCCGTCTCTGTTCAGGTCTTGCTCCTTTTCATTATTTCCTCTGGTCTTGCGTAATGTAAATTCTGACTCATAAAATCAAAATATACATAACATTTTAGATTTTTGAAGATGGTGTTCTCCGGTGGATTAGGCGATATGGAGTAATCATCGTCTTATTTATGCTTGAAAATCTTACCTAAACTATACATTAACAGGTTAATAAACATTTTAATTTAAAAAAAAAACTTGTACACCGACCAAAACTTTCCC
>NC_087203.1:13477746-13482746 GCF_015104395.2 Macrobrachium nipponense
GTGAATGTGCAGAGGACAGCTTTATGAAACAGCAAGAGGATAGTGCTAATAAGCGAAGGTACGTGATTAGAGCAAAAATGGTCTTGTTTCTTGTGGCAAAGGCGTTGGAATAACGCTGAAGCTTTAGGAAGATGGGGTTCCGTGACAGCATCATTAGTACGAGGTACTGAATGAGACGGGGACTGCTGCCACTTTTCTTTCGGAGTCAGCATTTACGGGAAAACAAAGCGCACACACTTTCAGTGTTAATGGATCAGGGTGGACGTTCCTAAGACTTCGCTTCATTTTAATGGAATAGTCGTATAAAAAAGAAAATTAAATGTTACCCAAATGAGATGTTAATGACAATAGAATTATTGCTCCTATTCTTTGATATTAAACGCCTGTTCCGTTTGCTTTGATGATATCGGTATGAACAGTTGCACTACTAGTATCTGGCAGTTGTTCTGTCGATGTTCAAGACCACGGAGTTGCGATGCGTAGAATATCTAAAAAAAAAAAAAAAAAGGAAAAATGTTTTCAGTTGCTGTTTTTGTGTTTGAATACTGTAATCTTATCCTATTAAGGTCTTTTCTGCTGGTGTCTTTAGAAAGTTTCTGTAACTTTGGTGAAATAGGAGGTGTTTCAGGTTGAATATGGATATATTGACTGAACTGGTAGCTTTTCAACGCTATCACTATGTTTGCCTTATATTGTTTTGGGACTTCTGCCATTTGTTTGACGGATAAAATGTAAGTTTGACACAGCGTTGGCAGAAATGTTTTGTCTTTACCTGCAAGTCAATTTTAAATGGTTTATGATTGCATAATGGTGTTGCCCTCTTTTGCAACGCTCTCCGAGGCGTGATAAACTCGATACATGAACAGCGGAGCTTTGATTATCAACAGCATAGCTTCGACACGAGCACGCACTCCTCCCCTATCCTCGGTCACCTTCCGCCCCTTAAAAGGAAAAATGTTCCATGTGTTGCGTGGAGTGACCCCGATCGCATAAAAAGAAGAAAAAAAAAAAAAAAAAAAAAAAAAGGTGTGTTCCCATTGGTCGTCAGCTTACCGGAACTTCCGAGGGAAAGGACTGCAGATGCCTTTTTAGTTCCAAAGCGATAATACGATTCCCGGTTGAATTCACTGTATTTCAGTCCCTGTGTCCAGTTGTCATAGTGACATTGCTGTAAAACACGAGAGAGGGG
The DNA here is from genome assembly GCF_015104395.2 of Macrobrachium nipponense. NCBI lineage: Eukaryota > Metazoa > Arthropoda > Malacostraca > Decapoda > Palaemonidae > Macrobrachium > Macrobrachium nipponense. The sequence continues at coordinate 13,478,936 of NC_087203.1, forward strand.
AAGTATGTTTACAATGGTTGGTTAGTGTTGATTGCGTTTTATGCGTGGATGCTGTTGCGCAGGATTTTGTGCACCTTTCGGGCAATTCCATATCCGTCAGGTGAGGCTGCAAGGTGAAGACCGAGAGGCCTCTAAGGGACGAACGATCGCTTCGGCATCTCCTTCTCAGAATCCCCTGAGAAGTTCGAGCATGCCAGTTTGTTTTTAGTTGATAAGTCGACTGAAAGTTCGACCAGGTCACCGAAACAGTCAAAAGTAGAATCGGCCTGCGCCTGCGTATCATTTCCTGGTGTTCCTCTGAGATTCGGCAATTCCGCCCTTCTTGCCAGGCCTGGGAGGAAGCTGCTTTTGATCTCCTAGGGGGCCTTCATCTTTGATGCGTATCTCAGCGTGCGTTTAAGTCTTAGATTAACCAAAGTGGTCTTTGCGCGCGATTACAAATTCCGAAGCGAAGGTAAACAAATTGCTGCTGACATTACTTTCAGGCTTTGAGTTATGGCGAATCCGGAGAGAAAGGGAATTTTGAGAAATGCACAATTACTTGAATGATTTCCCTTGTCTGTCTGTGAGATGTGCTCAATATTTCTTCTGCTGTGAAACATGGACTCTAAACGATTCTGTTGAGTGGTTAACTTTTCCTTGAAACTGATGAGAAAATCAATTCAAGTCTTAAATTGAAACATACCTAATTTCTGTGTGCTGAGACCAGGAATACTGTAACAGAAATTTGTTCGCATTTGAAGAATGATAAAGACGGAAACGGTGCCCCTCAAGTGTTTTAGAGAACACAGATGAGATAGTGATGTTTAGATTAATTATGTGTAAATCTTGACGTGAATTTGAAATCTTGTCATTTTGGTTTGGTGTTAGAATTCATCGGTGTTTGTTGTGGATTTTCAGACACTGAACGAACATTGAAAGCTTCCCAGAAACTACGATGTATCGTAAAAATGATTTTCTGTAAATTGGGTATCAAAGTCAAAAGTGAATCAAATAAAACGCCTTGAAATTGGATTTATTTTTCTAAATTAAGACATCGTGCCGTGTCATTCAGGAGTTACTACATCTTCCATGTCTGTGGCAGCTAACCTTGACGTTTCGGCTTAGAACATAAAACTTTGTTGGGGAACTTCAACAATTCTGGTAAGTTTCAGTACATTTTTAGTTCAGAGCTGATGAAGTAAACATCCTTCTACTCTTATCAGATCTAGGCGTGATGAAGTCAGAAAAACGTTGGAAGGAAAGATAGTTTAAAATATCAAGATATTTATTTTCCATTTACACATTTGATCTCACCTCTCTCTTTTTTTTTTCTTTAATCTGGTGATTTGTATGCAAGGAACTGGGAAATAGAGAACACCATGTGAGTAATTTTAGGTGCAGTGCAATACTGTATATTACTCTCTTATATACACAGTATATTGGTCTGCGAAATAGTAATATTTTCATGTTGAAGATATTCAAACTGAATACCTGCCCAAATGAAGCTGGATCGTTCTAGGCTAAAAGTTTTAGTTGCTAGATTTTTTTTTATTATTATTTTTATTTTTTTTATGAAAAGAGTTGCATTTTAAGTAGAAACAGATAAATTGATTCAGAAAACGCAGACGGGGTCAGGAAGTTCGACGTTAAAGAAGTTAATAATAAGGAATGATCAAAGTAGGTGACATTTATTTTGTTTTCCTGCCTCACACGCATTACGTTGGGGATGTGATTTTACGTGTACTGGACGACTGATGAGTAATCGGGACTAAAATCGACTGAGCGCGCCAACTCTATGAAAGATTGCACTGAATACTAGTCTCTGCAGGTGAAAACTGGGCCACTTATTAAAAGAGCAGCTTGTGAAAGACCTCACTGATTGTGAGAGTAATACTCCAAATAGGGACCGATGGGTCTCACACAAATCAAAAGGAGTTGAGGAGAGAAGAATTGTGTAACTCTCCTACAAAACAGTGCCAGCTTTTTGCATGTCAGTATCTAGCCAGAGTTTAAATGTATACAGATCTTGTAGGTCCAGGTGCACCTTATCAAGTATTAGTAGAAAGTTATGTGTATGAAATAAAAATATAGAAAGGAAATTTGTCGAGGTAACATTGAACAAGCTCACGAGCCAAGTAAAAGATAGAAATGTAATATAACATTTTACGAGTCACCAGGATTAGTGTCGTCGATAATTCCATGGCCCTACGTTTGGAAAAAGAAAAGAAAATTTCATGGTTGTTTGCAAGAAGCAGAAACTCTCTCTCTCTCTCTCTCTCTCTCTCTCTCTCTCTCTCTCTCTCTGAGAGTGCAGTTCAGTACTACTAGAATGAGAAACTAATCAAGTAACATTTGATATTACACAAGTCTTGCTTTGTCGGTCAACAAGCTGAGGTTTAAGGGCACATGAGATATGTTTACTGATCTGTAAAATTAAGTGCGCTATGATTACTCTAACCTTTCCTGTTATCTGGCAAGTTGAAGATCATCTAGTGACAGAATTGTAAAGGAACATATAGAGAGTAAATGGATACGCACAAACACACAATATTTAAATATGTGTATATATGTGTAACGGTAAAATTAGTACTTAATATATATCATATATATATAATATATATATATATATATATATATATATATATATATACATAACATATATATATATATATATATATATATAATATATATATATATATATACATATAATGTGTGTGTGTTTGTGTATGTAAAGTACGCTATTTCACAATAAAAGCACAAATAACGTAACGGAGATTTATGCAAACCACCATAATCTTAAAATAAAAAAAGCGATAATACGCTATGTAGTTAAACCTTTAGTTAAGTTTGTTCTGTTACTCTGCAGATGGGACGATTCATGTTTTTGTCACTATTATTGTTTAGACGGTCTGTATTATGATCTAGGGGGCTTTGGGAACCGGCGTTTTAGGTCGATAATATCGTTGAATTTTCTTCAGGATTCAATCTAAACTGGATTTACTTGCTATCAGTTCTTTTTAATCCGATAATTTAGTCTTATATAATCATAGAATTGCTGTACGCCATAATCAAAGATTGTCATGTTGACGGAATGCACTTTCCTTTATTTTAGCTCCTGCACACTTACACATACACACACGTATATATATAAATACACACACTTACACACACACACACACACACACACACACACACACACACATATATATATATATATATATATATATAGATATATATTTAAATATGTACAATGTATATGAGTGTGTGTTTGTGTATGCATCATGTGTATTCATCTTATTCATTCCAGGTTCGCACTGCGCATTTATACACATGCAAAAAAGAAAAAAAAGAAAAGTGGAAATATGGTATTATGTTGATTATAAAAGTTAGATTTCCGAGAGAAACTGCCTGAGCGAAACTCGCATCCTTTTTCCCAGTTGTAAAAGCTGGCAACTTCGGTTAGTAGAGGGAATGCGAGAGGTCGGAAGAAACCGACAGAAATGAAATTTCTCCATTTCTTACTGCTCTGATGCTCGTGTCGAATGTATGGGATGTTTTCCAATAGTAAAGTTCTAATTGGAAGGGAGGGAATTTTGCTGGTTTTTATTTCTTTAGTTATTTGTTTTTAAACGATTTTTTTGTATTTGTTAAATATTATGGGATTAATCGGATAAAGACTGCTAGTTGCGTTTAAGTTTTTGTATTCATACTGTTAATTATCATAAATATTCAGACAAGGCTGTTATAATTTGCTCAATATAATTGTAAGTATGAACTTATGGTGAATGTTTCTGACACTGTTTAAAAAGCTCCGCGTAATGCTGAAAAC
>NC_087203.1:13487746-13500246 GCF_015104395.2 Macrobrachium nipponense
TCTGATTTTTTCTTTACCTTTCTACGTAGAAGCATGATGGGAGAAATGCTCCAAGGCATTTCTGAGGTACAATCTCCTCCTTTCTTTTCGTACCTTTGTCACCCAAAGTCTTGAAGGAATTCGCTGTTTTAAAGTAGAAAAAAAAGTAAAAGTGAAAATTCACTGACTTTCCTCTGCACGTGGATGGCAGGATGAGATCACAGTTGGGAGAGAGAGAGAGAGAGAGAGAGAGAGAGAGAGAGAGAGAGAGAGAGAGAGAGAGAGATTTCTTGTATGTTGAAAGCAAAACACCTCCAATAATCTTTTACATATTCCAGAGAACTGAGGTGAAGACAAGAAGCTTGGTAGATTATTTCCAAAATGTTTTTAAACAAAAATTCTGGTGTTGTCCAGGTTTTGCGTTTGCGCAAGTTGAACCGACTCCTGTTCATAACCCTAGAAAATATGTTGAGGACAAAGATATTAAATTTATCATCGTATTCATATTAATGTTTTAAATGGAAACTTTTCCACTGAATCTCCATATTTATCCTAAAAGTTGCTTCACGATTCATGAAACAGCTCAGAATATCTTTCGGATTGTTCTGCAGACAATTTTAATCGGGATGGATTAGAGGCATTCATTGAGCTGAATGAGATAGGATCCTGCCATGATAACCAGGGAAGAAGAGAAGGAATCTTCTTTACAGTAAGAAAAAACGCATGGGACAATGAGAGGGTGTGGCATTATTAGTTATTGTCCATTTGGAAGGTGATCACACACTCCTTATATTTCAATACATATTAAGAACAATGCTGTTGTGTAATTCTATTGGAGTTCAACCTCCGGTTTCCCATTTCCCTCCACCTCCAGGGTAGGGGGATTTCTTCCCGTCAAAATTTCTATTTCTGTAACTTTGCCGCTTTTGATGAGGCGGCTCAGAAAGTCCTGCGGGGCTATTATGATTATATATATATATATATATATATATATATATATATATATATATATATATATATATGTGTGTGTGTGTGTGTGTGTGTGTGTGTGTGTGTATACATATATATATGTATATTAATATATATATATATATATATATATATATATAATTATATATGACTGGTAAAGATGTTCTGTTACAATAGAATTCCATCTAATAAAGGAGTCCATAAAAACCCAAAATATAAAGAGGAAATACTATATTTCAGAGACTGCTGTCTCTCGCTTCACCTACTCGAAGAGAGAGAGCATTCTCTGAAATATAGTATTTTCTCTCTATATTTTTTTTTTCGTTTTTTAATTTTTTAATAAGTTTCGAGTCAGCTTTAGATTTGGGAATTTAGCTGCCTATGTCATTGGCCTGCGCTAAGAATAAATCCTGTTACTGATGCTATCGTCTGTGAGATTATATAGGCACCTTTGTTTTCACACTAAGAGTAAAGCTTGAAAATGGGTTTAACTATGAAGATGAATTTTCAGTTAATTTACGATGAGATCTATTTTTTTAATTTTAGGAACGACTTATCGTTAGGTATTATCTGTGTTTATATATGAGAAAAGATTTATTAGTGTAAAAAAGATTTTGTTGATTTTGTCTGCAGTATTAGAATTACAAAATATTTTGGAAGGGCGACTTTTGTATTGTTGTTTTTATGTCGGTGTATTTTGCAATTCTCAGTCCCATCATTATTCATGAACTGTTCTAGTGAATATATTGTTCAAGTCTCTCTCTCTCTCTCTCTCTCTCTCTCTCTCTCTCTCTCTCTCTCCCGTCTTCTGCATCTCATCTCTCTCTCTCTCTCTCTCAGCGGTACGAGAGGAGCCTCATACATTTTGGATTACGGCTGAAGCATCCACCCAACTTCTACTTTTTTTCCGCTGAGTTGCAGAACAAGTTTTGCAGACATTGTTTTGCTCCCTGGCTCGCAACTACTGTTTTCTCTTCCAGTAATTGCTATTTATTCTTAATGTCAAATCGCCCCGACTTCTGCATCATGCAGCGTGGGATCAACGCACAAGGGAGTATTCCTTCATGGCCGGTTCATTTGCAAACCGCAACCTTGTTATTAGGGGCGTCATTATTTTGCTTTTATAATTGTAGTCTGCATTCTTTCGTGCGTACGTACGTTAGTGCAACTACTTCTGGTTTAGTGTCATAGTCATTACTGAAAACGAGACACGACGGGAACATTATCGGAAAACTAGAATATTTTTATCAAAATTCTTGAGCTGCGAGGTCCTTCAGAATCATAAGGTCACACCCAGGGATTTACAGAGCATCGAATCTTTCTCTGTAACGTATGCAGATATGGAGAGTAGTAAAATAAGATTATATTATCTGAACAAATATGCTTATGTTTTGTAGTTATTGCAGTGATCCATCATTATCTAATTTTTATGACTAAGAGGAAAATACTTTCGACCCCAGTGACGGGCGGCATGTAAAGTTGTAGAGGTTCATTCATAATTTATTATTATATTTCCATGTGATATTTTCACAGATTCTTCTGTGACGTAGGTTGATCAAAAATAAGTTCTTGCCGCACTCTGCTCTGCTCTGCACTTTCTGCCTGAACTCCCTTCTGGTCGAGTTCTTCGTCTGCGCCCTTCCGCCATAATCCTCCGACCCTTCTTATGGTGTTTGTCCTGCTCGTGCGTCTTATTCGCTTCTTCAAGTTCCCGGTTTTTGAAAGATTCCTCTCACATTGTTTAGGAAAACGGTGATTTCTCTCTCTCTCTCTCTCTCTCTCTCTCTCTCTCTCTCTCTCTCTCTCTCTCCTGTCAGCAAGGTGCTTTGATGTTTTTGATTAGATTGCTCCTATATGAAAAAGACTGAGGATTGAAATTATTTTCCATTAAAATAAAATGTGTCGCATAAAATGTTCCAATTTGAATTATCCATTTAGATTTAACAAGAAAAGGCTTCCTGAATACGGAAAGACGTTTTTGCACTGAAATTTTTCCTCTGAAATTTTAGATTGATTTGTTTTATATGAAATTTTGCACTGAACAATTTGTAGCTTGAAATGCTCTCTGGAAATTTCCATGTTGAAATTTGCACTGACATTTTCCGTTCATAAAGCGGCAGGTGAAAGAAAGATATCACATACTTTCCAATCATCTCTTCTCTCAGAGTCGCTACCCCAACAACACATTTGCATATTTATCTTTCAGTTTTTAACACTTTCGACAAAACATGCCATTTACACTAATGCTTGTATACATACACTCTATCTTCATTTAGGAAATTTCCAACACCTTTTTTCATTATCTCATGGTTGCTGAACGTGTTTGGTTAGCGATAGGTACAGATCGGCATTTGCTTTGAGCGAAACCTAGTTTCTCTCTCTCTCTCTCTCTCTCTCTCTCTCTCTCTCTCTCTCTCTCTCTCTCTCTCTCTCTCTTATTTTTTTAGGACTCCTAGTGCACGTGTAAGTGTGCACGCTCAGTCTTTTCACTCTTAAACGAGGAAGGATCATTACGTATACCCAGTTGCTATTCGACTGTTATAGGTAACAACTTAGGTGGGTGGAGGATGAAAGAAAGTAATGAAAATAGGGTCTTGACAAGGTGTTCCTTGCCCGAACTGAGTGAAACCCGTCATCTCTCTCTGGTGGTGTTGCATTTTCTAAGACAACATCAATTCAACAGTCGAACATCTTGTTCGGAAATGGGTGAAAAGTACTTCGGCATGAATTTGATTGCTTTTGAGTCCTTTTAATTGGTGTTAATTAAGCTAGGCTTCTACAGATTTCCATTGTCATTTATGCTTTGTTTTTTTATATGTTGATTGCTATTTTTTCTTTATAACGACAGTAAAACTAAGAAGTGTCCCCGTCCTGTTCCACAGGAAATGGAAACTCAAATTTATTTTCTCGTTTGGTAACGGACCCGCAGGGAGTTGCAAACCATGAATGCCTGAATATTAGAGAAACTCAATCATGAAAAATTCGTGAAATCACCACAATGACCTTGGACCTAATTCATTGAGTCTTGTTTTGAAACTACATTTTCTTAATTAATTCAGTTTATATTGAGTTTATTCTTTTGTTACTGAAATAGTTTACGCTATTTTTATATTATTTTTGTACCTATTATTATTCGTTTTAATTTGTTTTCTAACTCCCAATTTCTTTCTTTAATTGACCATTTAAATTTTCACCTATGTAGCGCCGTATTCATTCATTCGTTTGCACATTTCCTTGGTAAGGTTCTTGTGCTTATTCAGTTCTAATTATTTTTATTTGACCTGTTGAACAAATATTTCTTTACTCCTTTGTAGGTTACCCATCTGGTTAAATAGGGAAGACAAACCTGGTGATAAGATCAGGAAATAAAAAAACAATAAGTATAATGAAAGAGAAATTGGGGCAGACCTACCTGTTATATTGGCAATACATCAGGCTTTTCTTTGTTTTATTGACTGGTAACGGGATTTCAGTTTACGGGAAATTGCTTATCCCGGGAAAACTTTGCAAGTCATGTGGGCGGACTTATTTCCACGTTTGTTATTGTGGTTACAATGTAGAAAATTATTTTTGGACAAAGAATATTGCTCAACTCAGTTTTAAAATTCTGCTTTAATAACCTGGCCTTGGCAAATTTGTACTGTGATGATTAAAATCAATATTTGTCTTTCTGTCACAGTTCATGATTCTGTTTCGGTGGTCTCGTAACTAGAGTTCTGGGTAAGCTTTACTTTCCTTCGGAAAACATTATTTCTGAAAAAGTAATCTTTAGTGATTAAAGTAAGGAAGATGATGTTATTTGCCATTGTGGATAGAATTGTAGATTTGTTTTATTCTGAAGTCGTGCATTTGTTATTTTGTAGAAACGCGCCTTTATTTCTGAAAAAAAAGTCTATAGTTATTACAATAAATATGATATTAATTACCATTGCGATAAGATTTAGATTTTTTATTTTGACGGTGTGCGTTTGTTTATTTTGTAGAAATGCGCCTTTATTTCTGAAAACCAATCTATAGTCATCATAATAAAAATTATGACATTATTTACCACTGTCACTATAATTTTAGATTTTTTTATTTTGAATGTGGGCATTTTTTGCTGTGTAAATGTGCCTTTATTGCTCATAAAGATAACAGCAGAAGGTCTTCAGTTTGTGTATCTAAAGTCATGGTTTGAAATAGATAAAATCTAGTGGTTAACTCAGTTCCCCCATACATCGTCTTTGAATGCTGGAGAAATTGATTATTGTCTATTTAATCCTTTGTAGACAAAGTATTATTTTTTAATAGCTGGTTGGACCTTTCTGAAATAAAACGGTGTACAAATAGGATTACCTGAAATCGAAACACATAGTACCAGGGTTAGGTAAGGTAAGAAAAGATTACATCCACTCGATATCCCACCTCTCTCGCCCTCTCCTTGGGAGGTTAGAATATGCATATTAACATCATAAGATAGAGAAATGCTAAAGAGAATAATTTTCGTCCATTTAGGAACGAACGATCAAAGAAAAACGGGAATAAAACAAAGTTAATTGCAGGAATTGATACTGATATTCAATTCCACTTGAAAAACTAGTAACCGGGTTTCATTGTTTAGTAAAGAGTCTATTATTTCCAGGTAAGCAATTTCAATTTGCGGTGATTAGTGAACCAGAAAAAACTACGCTGCATTTGCAAGTCATATGGGCGTGAGTGTATTCCACATTCCTTGTGATTATGTAATTCGTTCACGCCCATGTGTTTATGCAACCAGAGATCCTCCATAATAAATCACTATTTCTACAACGACCAGTAGGAAAATGAATTATTTTCCCACAAAACGCCTTTTCCTCTTGGAAGAGGTAGCGTGTAGTCTTTTTAGATTAGGTTGCCTGACCTACACCTGCCGTGGTTGCTACCCACACAGCCAACTAATTGGCATGCACACAGTTTACCTCTTCTGTGAGCGGGACATGTCCAAAAGGCTCTACTTCGCTTGGGAATCGAACCCGGGAAATATACTTAGGCCACAGTCTCACCCAGGGACTATCATGCCCTTCATCATCGGTTTGTATGAGACGAGACGATGAAACCGAGACCTTTACTGCATGCCTGAGTTTTGTCGTCTCGGAGATGTTGGTTGAAAATTTCAGGCAATGATATTTGACAAGGTTAAGTTTTAATCTTCAGGTTAGGTAAATGGTAAGGTCAGTTATACTTAAAGGTATATTTACTATTATTATTATTATTATTGTTATTATTATTATTATATCAAAAATATTTTACTACATTTTGCTTATATCTATTATTTATTATTAAACTTCAAAAGTTGGCTCATGCTATCAATAACCTCGAAGTATGTCAGATATCTGGATATCTTCCTCGCAATGACACAGAAGAAAAACATATTGCTAGGGAATGGATTTTTCTGTGAAAAACGTATGGTTTCCAAGTTCGATTGACACTACAGAATCACGAAAGACAAAAATGAAAGTAAAGGAACACTTAAAACTTATTTAAAACTTGTGTTGAATTTTCGAAAACCGTTTGAAAAAGCTTCCGAGGCTTTATGATTTAAAATTTTTTCATTCTAATTTAACTTATTCATTAGTTATTTCTAATAAATGTACCTAGTTTCTCAAACTCTAAAAACGGTCTCGTATAAGTAGTGTTTATTCGTATTGCCGTTTTAAACTATTGCTCTGTAAGTCATCACTTGTAATGTTGCTGGTTCTGTCACAAAATCTCGTGCAAACATTGCTAAATAGTTCTCAAAATTAACAGATATGGGATTATAACGGTTAATGTAAGGGCTGTTGACGAAAAAACATACTTTTCCGAAACTGAAAGAATTGCTTTCATTCTACCTACTAATGAATGAGACTTTGCCTGGGCCCATTTGTTTTTCGAAAACTATCTTTTGCAGAAAGTTATTAAATTATTGTTATTAAATTATTAATTAATTAAATTATTATTATTATTATTATTATTATTATTATTATTATTATTATTATTATTATTATTATTATATTCAGCATAACTAGTTTTAGCCAGGTAAATTAGAGATCAGTGGTTCAGATTCCCAAAGAAAAGTTGCTTTCTGATTTTTGCGATTCTTTCTCTAACAAGTGAGGCCTCACTCGGAATGTTTTAAAGTTATTAATTCATGTGTTCTCATCTCACTTTGGCACATCCTTCGTAAGGGATTTGAATTTGAATAGGTGCTCTACCTGTGGAACCTCGCCCTCACCGCTCCCACGTTTGCAATCTTCCAAGGACGTGAGAGACTGGTACTCAAATGGTCATCGATTTTGTTTGAAAATATCTAAGGGGGTCTTGTATTGTACGATATTTTAAGATAAACTGATATTTCAGTTTTAAGGTCTTTATTGCAACAGAAGATAGTGACTGTTGTTAATCAGTGGCTGAAAGTTTACATCCAGAATGTTGCAAGTATTGCAGTAGGCTTTTGAGTACGTTTATATTCACAAAGATTTGACATCCATGATTTATAAACTAAACAACAATTGTTTTTCGAAATGTTTCCCGCGGGATGTTGAAAGTGGCTGTAATGGGTTACAGCTTTTGCAAGTGGGTATTGCCAATGTAGCTAACGTCTACCGGCAAAAACAATAGCTTCCGTTTCTTTCGTTTTTATAAACAATGGGTAAGGGATGCTCCCCCATCTTTGCAATATGGCATAACAATGGGATTTTGTTATCCGTCTGCGATTTTCGCTACGCCTTTTATGACAGACGGTGTGGTTTGCGTCGGGTTGGGAAGGTACGATTGCGAGAAGCTCATATTAGAAGGGGATGTTTAGCGCTTTGATGGAAGCAGATGGAGGGGAGTGGCAGGTGAGTAGTCTTTCGTCTTTTAATTGTTGGATCGTCAGTGTAAAGAGGTAATGAAATCATCGCTGTCGGTGACAATTATGGTGGTTAACTCGACAACAGACCATCAAAACTGAAGGTGAATCAGATGAAATCAGTGTGTCGAGATGAAGTAGGAAACCAGTTGAAATAGAAAGAAAATCCACGTCTCACTGGTTTAACAATCTACTTTAATTAACATGGCCTTCATGTTAAGTTACCGGGAACTTTAGCTTGGGTGTGTGTTTGTGTGGATTAGGGAGGTTCGAAAATGGAAACCCCGCAGTCAGTCAGCGGTTTTGAACTTTAGCGAGTTTCCGAATTTATTACCGGAAGTAGGAAATGGTTCCTATATTTCTCTTTGTTTATGGGACCTTTGTTCTTCGTTCTCTCTCGCGTGTCAGAAGCACTCTCGATGCTTGTTCGTCCCGTTCTCTAGTTTCTAGAGTGTTTCTTTCAACAGTGATTTATAGGTACCAATGGAGGGAAACATGGTTTAATTCCACCTTCAACGAAAGGAGTAGAAATCTGAGTGCAGGTTTCATGTTTCCTCTTGAGGTCATCGTCTTACAGTTGTTAAAGAATGTTCTTGGTTTGTTGTTATCTCTTCGAAGCTATTTAGGCTCGGTGAAAGTCTATGAAAGTCTAATGGCTATGTTTAAACGCTGTGGATGGTGTCAGCAGACGATATGCGTCGTATCACGGATCACCTTTTACGATGCAAAAACCCGTTGTTAGGGAAGTCAATGACGGGTTTGGCTCTGCAGGAGAGAAGTCCAGAATAATTTCTGGATACGTATGCCCTTATTTCTTGGTCTGCAATCACAAAGCACTGTGCGTGATCCTATGTTTTGCTTTCTCACACAAAAACGTCACAAAAAATGTTTTGCTATATTAAGTAATCGGTGCTAAATTCCTGATATTGTTATCATCATTTTTATCAACCAAACAAAAACTTCTTTCAGTTTTCTTCTGACGATTGAAAAAGAAACCCACAAATTCAATTTGTAACTTGTTTACTTCTAAGTATTACATTAAGTTTTACTCCACACTCGAGTACTTTCAGGCACCTTCTGTGGCCATTCTCAAGAGATGTTTTGGGTGTTTAGCCTGGGTCAAGGCCCAGCAGTCTTCTGGCTATCATTACGGAATGGCAAAAATCATGATCCTGTCTTATCAAACAAATTTTTGTGTAAAGTGTACATATTATATATATATATATATATATATATATATATATATATATATATATATATATATATAATTTGTTTATTGAATATGTATATCACAATTAAACTTGATTTATGTCTAATTTTGCCACCGGAAAAGCGACACACGCAGATATATATAGATATATATATATATATATATATATACTATATATATATATATATATATATATATATATATATATATCTGTGTGTGTGTGTGTCGCTTCTCCGGTGGCAAAATTAGACATAAATCAAGTTTAATTGTGATTTCCATGTTATCTCTATGTAAATATACCACTGGCATTTTTTCTCTGGGAAAGGCGAGTCTCCACAAGGTAATATCTATGGATTCTCAGAAGTCGTTCGGGATGAGGATGATATCCCCATTCCTTTACTACCCACCATTGTCGACCAAATACCAGGTACATAATTCACCGCTTACATAAGCGAGGCATAAGGTGGCTGACGCGGCTCAGTGGTGTGGCATCCTCAGCTTGAAGTAATGGGTGAAGCCTGAGCTGGAAGCTAAAAGAAATGGGTGGGAGACATAGAACTATTAATGGCATTCGTATTTCTAAAGACTTGCTGAGGAATCAATATATATATATATATATATATATATATATATATATATATATATATATATATATATTTATATATATATATATATAGCGCTCAATGATCTTATGGTAGCATTCAAGAAACATCATCGTGATAGATCCGACATCTTTGGAGAGAGGAATTGGAATCACGTTGGTATCCGTCGATGCTATAGAGTGTGACCGTGCATAATGGAAGGAGGGAGAGATGGGAGGCGTTTAGAGTTGCAAGTTGCAAGTTGCAAGTGGGCAGAGGACACTGTTGTTCGATGCATGCTAATGGTGACCTTGGAGTGGAATGTGCTGTAGTGTGCAGCTGCGCGTACATAGTTAAATTTGCGCACACAAGCACTCTCAATATGGCTATGGCGTTGCATACATCCTATCCAGGTCCTACTGTGTGTGTTTTTGATTGTTTGTGTGTGTTTATACGTGCGCGCGCGAGCGTGTTATCGGTTGATGAATGCGTGTGAGGTTAATGGTCCTGATTTGGTCAAGGGTACGGTCTTCGAGGGTGCGTTGCCAGAAATGAAAAATATTATTTGTGGTGTTTTTTTTTTTACACGGTTTATGCCTGATGTTTATCGTTAAGATTAATATTCCATTCGTAAAATATGGTTTGCTGTTATTATCTCTCTCTCGCTCATTAGCATATATTTTGCCAGAAAATATTATATGCCATACTATATATTCTGGTAAGATCTTCGAGGCTGAATTTATTTATTTTTTCTATTATGGTGGAGAAACAAACCAATTTCTAACACGTTTTGTCGCCAGGGTTCTCGTCATAAGGTCTTTTATGACCGCTCTCACTTTCGGGCCACTCACGAGTCTCTCAGATATTTTCCCTGCGATTAAGTAGAGAGAGAAAGAGATCGCAAGGAGCTCTTTCTTATGTGAAACACTTTTCGCATATCGGTTATTATTAGATTGCATTAAGAAAATATGTTAGTCTTACATTCATTGTAGTGGAACTATTTTTTCAAAATGTTTGAAGTCTCTATTGTTTTTGTAGGAAAAGGATTCTTTATGATTTTTCCAAGCTTGCATTATTGATAATGTTTTCAAGAGGTGGGTTAGTAATAGATTCATGGAAACATTTATGAAATCATGATGTGAAACAAATTCATGCCGGTCTCAAACTAGGATGAAAGAGGAGCGTTGGTCAAAGGGCTGTTGTCCGGGTTTTGTTGGGGCTTGCAACAATCTTTAGCAGTCTGGTGCAAACAGGATGAATAAGTCATATAATTTCAAACATGCTAATATTTCTGTGAGTGACGCAGCAGCGGTTTAGGCAGATCTGCATATACGTTTTGTTAGTTACTTTTGACTTGGAAGGCGTGAATAGGACCCGAGCGACTTTGGACGATAGTGACCCTTCGCTTTTGGGAAAGTTTAGTAATTACCTGTTCATGAGTCAGTGTATTTCTCATTGCCTGCATGGAAGGTATTGCTTATATATATATAAGCAGACTTTATTAGATGGAATCTTGTTTTAGCAGCAAATATTTTATAGTTGTATATATACATATAAATAGATATTCATCATATATCTATACTATATATATATATATATATATATATATATATATATATATATATATATATATATTATATATATATGTGTGTGTATATATATATATATATATATATATATATATATATATATATATATATAATATATATTATATATATATATATAATTTACTGACAGAAAATCATGCATGTACAGAAATAAACAGTCAACTGATGAACTTGAGTAAATGTGCAGCATAACAAAGGTTCAAAGTCGCCGACGCCCTTCACGCCCTCCAAGTCGAAGCATAAATTCATACTTAGTAAAACTTGAACTTGGATCTACCTATTCTGCTTACGTCAGTCACTGAAATGATAGTACTTTGGATATTGTATTACCTATCATGTTGTCTTGCAGGCCTTGTGCGGCACTTACAACAGGCCGAGGTTTACTTAACTGTACCTAACGTGATAAGCCGGAGGTGAGGCTGGAGATAAGTGAATATTTGTGAAAGATAATGGATAGGAAAAACATGAATGGTGGAATATCTGAGGGGCTCATAGCATCACGCTTCATTGGAGGATATATATATATATATATATATATATATATATATATATATATTATATATATATATATATATATATATATAATAGAAGGATAAAGGAAATGGTGAGTCACAGAATAAATAAAGCAGCGAAAGTAGCATTGTGTTCACATAAGATTGGATGAAAGCTTCAAGGGTTAACTGAAAACCAAGGTTGGAGTGTATGAAGGAAGTTTATAACCAACTCTCCTATATTGAAGTGACGTGCAATTGTTGAAGTTGACAGTAATCGTTGACATTTATTTCCTTAGGAGCCATCCTCTGTTTGGGGAAACTGCATAATGTTGCAAGATAATATTCTCGATGTGCGAGCAAAAATAATAAAAAAAAATTTCGTGTGTAAATATCTCACTTTTTTCAGCTGCATATAACCGTGACACTTGCAGAAGCAATTCGGAGAGTTACGTAGATCTCCCATTCATACTGTAGCGTGACAGACTCGGATGCTACGGCTCTTGGTGCTTACGGTGTTGTAACGCGAGCGAATTCATGCATCATCAGGTCCCGTAGAAATGTGGACCTGGAGGTAAGAAAGTGGTTTGGTCGCAGGGAGACACTGGGAGGAAACTAGCTCGGTAGAAGGATTAAAATCGAATACCTTGCAGGGAAAGGGGAGAGGCCCACGCAAGTGTTTAATGGAAAAAGCGTGAAGATCTAGGGAGCACTAGCATGAGTTAGTGATAAACGGACTTTGTCTCTAACAGACAAGAAACCTGGTAAATTTCATCTACTTATGAATTCATCCTTGATCCACAAGTGTGACAA
>NC_087203.1:13505246-13602746 GCF_015104395.2 Macrobrachium nipponense
ATAAAACGGATGCGAGCAGGAAGCTTGCGCAATTTGTGGTAGTACCGTGCTGGTAGTACTACTTATGAAATATGTATTTGCAAATCGATGGTAGTTCGTGTCATGGCGCTGCGTCATGCTCTGCTTTGACAACGTGTCCTCTTGCTAGAGGATTAGAACAACGTAATGTACGTATTATAGGATTTCATCTACATCCTGATGATAGCACGTGTGATGTCATTCCCTGCTGCTTGGTCCCGATGGCGTTGCCTCTTGCGGCCGCCTGTGAAATCCCAATGCGCTCGGGTATAAGGCCCATCGCTATATTTAGAGGTGGAATCACGCTCTCCTAAGGTCACGGGAGTTTCGACAAACTCTCCAGTCCTTGAGAAGAGCAACAAAGACTAAGTTGAATGTTTGCGGTGCATTTATTGCTCAGGACGTAGAGAATGAGCGTCCTTAATGAAATGAGTGACTTCTTAAAAGATTGTATTATGGTTAAAATATCTCATCTCATTTTCTAGATGATTGTGTTAGAGGCAGGGCGAGAAAAATGTAATTTTGAGCTGTCTTCCTTATTTCAAGGTTGGTCTTTTAAACCATCCCTGAAATGAGTAATGAACTATATGATTGCTTATATAGAGGTACCTCCAGTATAAAGGAAGTCTAAGGTCCTCTAGATACTAATTATACACACATATATTTATATACAGTATGTGTGTGTATATGTGAGAGAGAGATATCGAAATAACACACACACACACACACACACACACACATATATATATATATATATATATATATATATATATGTATGATGTATGTATGTATGTAGTGTATGTATGTAGTATGTGTATGTATTTGTAATTATGAAGGTTCATCACATACACGCGTAACATTTTTTTTTTGTTTTTTTTTTGGAAATGTTAAGCCACAACTAACGAATTCACTGTAGCTTGGGAATAACTGCAATTGATCATTGCTCCTGCCACAGTCAAGATTCGAACCTTATCGTTGTTTCTAGGCCTCATTCTTAGAAACATCAAGCGCAGTCTACTTTGACGACTCGGCTATCAAAAGTGACTCTCAACTCTGCTGTACAAATTCAAGTCGAACCAAAGCTCTGTAATTTGAATCGATACGTTACAATGTGTGTGGGTCTTGCAGGGAAATGAGTTCCGGAAAGCTGAAAGGTGTTGCAATGAAAAACAAGAGCGCGTGGAGGCCGGAAGCTTCCCCCAAGGTGGCAATCCAATCCTTATGAAGTCCATTCTCGCAAATAGAAAGTTGCTTTGCTTTGCTCTCTCCTAAAACTTGTCACGAAGCTCTCATAACTTTTTTCATTATCCGACTGACAAATCGATAAACTGTTTGAACGAAGAACATAGTCATCTGGCGGAGATAATCATTATTTATAAATCGTTTCCACATTTCATTTTGCATTTGAAAGTTTGTCAAACGCACCGAGGCAGTCGAGAATCTGCTCAACTGCGTCAATTACAGACGAAGCAACAGAAATATAACCGCTTGAGGGAATGATATTTAGAACAGTTCTGCATTTTTTGAGTAACTCTTTAATATTCGTGTATGTATTTGCCTATAACTGCTAAACCAAATGAAGCAGTTTTGATGAAAAATAGGACATTAACAAAATTCATATGAAGTTGTAATGATTGTAAGTATGGTTTGACAATCCAATTTCTTGTACTGTTTATGCCATTTTGATTATAATGCGTTGTCATTTTTTTTATAGATAACGTAATCAGTTCGCCCAATTATATTTTCGGGAGGAGTGGTTAATTTTTCTTTGAATAATAAGCAGTAATAATATGATAATAGGAATCTAAAGAAAGGGCTTTCAAGCAGAACACGGTTACGGCGCAGATAGTTACTTTGTGCTGTGAAAAAATTGTGATTACTTCTAATAGTTTAATAACGAGTTTCTGTTTTTATTATTTATCTTCTTAATTTTAAATGGAGTTTCCAGGATAGTAAGGTTTCCGTTTATTGTTGTTCTCTCTCTCTCTCTCTCTCTCTCTCTCTCTCTCTCTCTCTCTCTCTCTCTCTCTCTCTCTCTTTGCCGCTATTTTATTTTCAAAAAAGCTTTTTTGAGTCTGTCATTTGGCAAGCATTGCTTATAACCACATCACTTAATGAATCAGTGATGTAAGAAAACCTAATTATATAGAAAGATGTCTTTGTAATTACAGGAAAAGTAACTTTCAGAGATAATAATTGTCATTATTTTGATAATTATGATGGGTGATTATAAATAATTAACAATTATCAGTGTTTATATGAGGGTAATAGTCGCAATCAAGTCGATGATGACTGATAAACTATTAAAATCTTAGAATAAACCTGTTGCTCGCTGCTTATAAAAGGTTTTCTTTTATCTCAACCAGCAGGTGATTTCAGTTTCTCACAATCTACTGACAGTATAAAGCTTTTACTCTACACATTCTACTACTAGTATTATTATCATTATTGTTAGTAGTAGTAGTAGTTTACCCATAACGTAAAAAATAATTCCACTGTGAAAGAGTCGAGACGAGAATCTTACGGACGTTACGTACCGTCTTGAAACTCGGACAAAGAACGTTCTTTCTGCATTCTGACATAAGGGTCACTGGTTTTATCAATGGTAGACTGTTATTCACGAAAATATAAACATTGCATTTTATATAAGTAAGATTATTATTAGTTTTCTTTTTTATATATTACTTCGGTCTCTACATTGTGTCGTGTATCGTATTACTTTTAGCAAAATACAATTCCTGGGTTAATGTGGCGAAATGCCTTTCTTGTGTTTTCATGAATCTTGTAGCATGATCGAAATTTTAAGGACTCGTCAGTTAGAATTGACTTCAGTCTTATTTGACAATAACTCAGACATTGGAATGTCAGCGGTCAGTGAGCATTTCTTTTAGGGGAGCATTCATTTCGTCGAGATGAACACGTGTAATCGTCTGGTGACTTTTTGAGTATCCTAGCAGAAGGATGACGCCACATCTCTTTATAGCGAGAGATGACACGGAAACGATTTAACGCGCACCGAAAAAAGAGGATGCTCTTACCCCGAAAGGTCGCCACACTACATCATCGTCCCATCTCTGAGCTGGGTGGAAGGTTTCGATGATTAGTATTATTATTCCTGTCCTGGGCGACCCCGAGCGTCTTCAGGGCTCGGGAAACCGAGGGTTTCCTGCGGAGGAAGGATAGAGCGTTGGGGGCGCGAAGGCTCCCGAAGGTCGTCTTATCACGAGTATTGTAGATATTCTCAGTACGCAACAACAGTGTCGTCGCCGGATGTATTTATATCCTTAAGGACGATCTGCCCGGTCATAAGCTGTTACATGACTTGGTTAAATGATTTCGATTTGGCAAAGGATGTTGCGAAGGAGCTCGACGCGCCACTCTCTCTCTCTCTCTCTCTCTCTCTCTCTCTCTCTCTCTCTCTCTCTCTCTCATTGGAAGCCTCTTCTTGACTGGTTTAGGGCTTCGACACTCGTTGAATGACGGAAGGATTTAAATTTAGGAAGGATTTTGATGGTATCGCGAAACGAGGTAATTGTTGCCTTTTGCATCGAAAAATGTATATTTCCTATGGTCGCACTGCAAGCCTTCTTTAATTGGGTCTATGAAATTTCTCTTGAATAGTGACAGTTCCACAAAAGAAATATTTCGCTACCGCGCTCTCGGTTATTTGTTGCCTTTTGTACTCAAGAAAATAAATGAGTTTGTTCTGCAGGTTGAGGATTGAAGACTGGTTGCAGTAGTACCCTTGTACTTTTATTCTTGTTTTTTTATATCACCCCTCATGTAGGTACACTTTATTTACACAATCACACCTCATATCTAGGTACACTCTATTTAGACAAATATAGTGTGAATACAATGTGTCATACACGCCTAACCTACAAAAATGGGTTATAGCTTTATTTCAGTTACCTTGCCCGTCGACAGGAGGGGTTATTGACCTGCTGATAATTATCCATTTGCTTTCTTAACCCTCGTTTAATCATATTTGCAATTACTCAGCAGTTACATTCGTCACTCTCATTTTAATCAGTAAATGTGCTCTTATTGCTTCTTATTCTTATTATCTTTTTCTTATCACTCCCTCTTTTATGGTTGTATTTATTTATACATGTGCGTACATATATATATATATATATATATATATATATATATATATATATATATATATATATATATATATATAATATGTATGTATGTATATAAGGTGAAAGTTTGACCAGAGGTGTTTTTTCTCTCGTAGCGACTCTTGTCTCCTTTCAAATACATGGTTCCTCTGACCACCTATATTTACCTTGGCATCGCCTATTGAGTTTTTTTTTGTCTCCGGATGATGAGAAGGACGTCTTTGTGTCTTTTTTCTTATGCCTCCGAAACCCATTCTTGAGGGCGAGACGGGAGTCATGTCTGAGAATTGTGATGACGTGTTTGCCTCAATATCTAAGAATGGGCCATTGTGGTAATGCCTTTGTCGTATCGATGTTGATGATGGTATTTGTACCAGGGCCTGCATTAGCCGACGGATGCCCCGGTCTCACGAGGCGGTAATCAAGTAGAAGTTCGAGAGGTGCTTAACCAAGGATATTCAAGGCCAGGTAACGATGAGGGAACTTTCCGTTCTATTAAAAGGGAAGGGCAGGTGGCGCCATGCTTTGTGGTGCTTGAGGAAGGTAGTACTTTCTCGTTCGCTGCAAATGGATGTTATGCACGGTGGTTAAGAATTTGCAAGGTTGCATCTCTATTTTCCTGAGATTGCGAGTTTTGGCTGGCTGGCTGGGGGGGCCTTCGAGTGTCAATAGTGATTATGTATGGTTTTTTGGTCCTAAATCTCGGTTGATTGGTTGCATTGATATCTTCAAGACAGTTCCCAATTCACTCCATGTCGAAATGATCCCAGGAGTACATGCTTTTACTTAACTACTTTTCGTACCTGACTTTCTCTGTTCAGCATTGTCAGTGTATGCAAACTTCTCTCTTGGATTTATCTATAATTAAGTGTTTGCGTGCATTCATCCCCTACATTAGTTCATGTGAAATATGCTATTTATTATTCGATAGAAGTTGAAGGCTCTGGTTTTGTTAACCGCCATACTTTTTTTGAGATTGCTACAGTCTTCTTTGCTTCAGTAAAATACCATCTTGATTGATTAATGCTTGCTGAAGAGGTGACATTTTTCTCCATTGCCAACACACTACTAAATATTTACAACATCTAGGTAGAACCATGAACTCCTTAAATATATGTATTTATTTTTTGCCTTACTTTAAGGAAGTAGTAGAATGATGACCTTCCAGCCTACCTCTCTTCCTTATTTACTCTCCCAGTTCTCCACTTCCTCTCCCCATTTCACCCTCTCTCCTCTCCACTTCCACCTCCCACTGGCTTCAGGCTTTATATACACCAGAATGGTGTTACGACTACAGCGACTTCCTCTTCCTTTCATTTTGTGTTTTTTTTTCAAGTTGAAATCGATTTATATTGAGATATCTTTATACAAACGAAAATAGGCTACCTTGTAAATCATAACCAACAGATTTGACACATTCATTATATGTATAGATACATAAATGCATTCATACACACACATAGATACATATAGCTATATGCATAGTATATATATATATATCATATATATATATAATATATATACTATGCATATAGCTATATGTATCTATGCGTGTGTGTATGAATGCATTTATGTATCTATACATATAATGAAACACATGAGAGGGATAATAAAATTATGACTATATGGTCATCTATATCGTTCAAGCAACAAAAGTCGCTTGTACAGATATATATACGGGCCCGCGTGTGTGTATATATAATATATATATATATATATATATATATATATATATATATATTATATAATATATATATATATATATACACGCGGGCCCGTATATATATCTGTACAAGCGACTTTTGTTGCTTGAACGATATAGATGACCATATAGTCATAATTTTATTATCCCTCTCATGTGTTTCGACTTAGCTCTCCTCCTTGAAGGTGAGAAACGAAAGAGGGTTTTATATCGCTTCATAGATTTTTTATCCATTTTTATTGCCCTTGCTCTCTCTCTCTCTCTCTCTCTCTCTCTCTCTCTCTCTCTCTCTCTCTCTCTCTCTCTTTTAAGTTTATGTTGGTGGTGAAGAGCGATGGGTCATTGGCTCTTTAATTCCCACCAAAATCAAGAATGCAGGTGAAACGGCAACACCAGGATCGTCGATGCCTTTTTAAGTTTTTTTTATTCCATCTTGAATGCAGAGGTTCTAAATAATGATATCCAACAGCCCAGTTTGCAACATATTATCGTAAGATCTTCATTTTCCAGTACCTTATTTTTTATTTTATTCCTCTTTCTTATGTATAAATTCGATCACACAATGGAGCGGATTCGCCATTTCTCATCACATAGAAACCGTGTTTTTTATAAGGGTTTTATCATATAAGTAAAAACAAAATTATTTGTATATTGGTGTTGTCAGTAATGTTCAACACGTGCTTATTTTTTCAAAATAAAGTGGTCAATTTTTCTCTCAGATCATATATTGAAATAATTCAATTTTAGCGCTTCCTTAGACGTACTATTTTTTTTTTTGCGTCTGAATAAATAGGTACACATAAGGAAATAGATTAGTTCAAGCATACATATGTTAGGGAAAAACGTACTGCTCATGAGTATTCAAGAGATAAAAGCAACGGTGACATTTCCACGTTTTTGTTAGTTTGACTTCCCCTTCTAAATTTCCTAACGCTCATCATCACTGTCATCATCTCAGCATTATTATTATTATTATTATTATTATTGTTATTATTATTATTATTATTATTATTATTATTATTAGCTTGCTGTGTGGGTTAAAAGTGGAACTGGCCGCTTTTTGTTGAATAATCTTGCGTTTCCATATTTAGAAAAATTCATTAATTGTGTTATCGTTGCCTTTTCCAGTTTTCATCGTTTATCGTCATTTCGCAGTAATAATATTATGTCTAGTCTTTTTTTCATCTTTGAAATATTCGAAATGTAGTTTTCGTCTGCAATCTTCCTCACGGCGATGCAGTCAAGCAGAATTTTCTATGCTTCATTCTTCATGATGACTTTATCATAGAAATTATATTGATAGAAAAAGGGAAGCGACAAAAAAAATTTTCTTATGGACGCTTTGAATTACCCTTGACCCTTGGACTGGGTTGTTCATGCGTGGGAGAAAGGAATAATAATACATAATTATAACTGTATTGAATACTCATGAGCAGTACTTTTTTTCCTAATATATGTATGCTTGAACTAATTTCTTTCCTTATGTGTAACTATTTATTTTAACGCAAAAAAATAGGACGTCTAAGGAAGCCCTAAAATTGAATCATTTCAATATATGATCTGACAGAAAAATGACAACTTTATTTTGAAAAAATAAAAAAAAATTCAGATAAAAAAAAAAAACACAGAAAAACATATCTTTTGATAACTGAAGTAAAAAAAATTAACACCGAATAAGATGTCGATGAAGAGTTTTGTTTATGGAACAAAACATATTTTATTTATTAATAATTTGATATACTTGTACTTTAAAGAGCAAACATAACCATTCTGACTGTAACAACTACAGCAATAGCAATGGGATGAAACCATGCAGAAAACAGTAGACTTGAATCACGTCCGTATTGTGCACAAAAACCTTGAATGGTAAAGCTAATTCTCAGGGAAAAACATTTCGTGGGAGTTTTTATACATGATTTGTTTTTCAACAGATGGCAGCACCAGTCGCAAGCGCTAGAGAATTATTCTTTTCGTACATCAATCACCAAATGTGCGGGTATGTTCCCTTGAATGGGCGTTGGCGTGCGCACACGCGTTGACCTTAGATTTTATTAACCCACCTAAACTCGCAAACAGAATGGGTCAGTCCAAACGACGTTAGCAAGAATTTCGTGCGTAATGTCAGCGGGAAAGTGTTCACAAAATGAGTTTGATTGACATCATATTCGGATGTTTTAATTTTTTTTACTTCAGTTATTAGAACACGCCAGTTTTATTATTATTATTATTATTATTGTTTTTTTTTTTTTTTTTTTTTTTTTTTTTTTTTTTTTTTTTTTTTTTTTTTGCTCTATCACAGTCCTCCAATTCGACTGGGTGGTATTTATAGTGTGGGGTTCCGGGTTGCATCCTGCCTCCTTAGGAGTTCATCACTTTTCTTACTATGTGTGCCGTTTCTAGGATCACATCTTCTGCATGAATCCTGGAGCTACTTCAGCCTCTAGTTTTTTCTAGATTCCTTTTCAGGGATCTTGGGATCGTGCCTAGTGCTCCTATGATTATGGGTACGATTTCCACTGGCATATCCCATATCCTTCTTATTTCTATTTTCAGATCTTGATACTTATCCATTTTTTCCCTCTCTTTTCTCTTCAACTCTGGTGTCCCATGGTATTGCGACATCAATGAGTGATACTTTCTTCTTGACTTTGTCAATCAACGTCACGTCTGGTCTATTTGCACGTATCACCCTATCCGTCCTGATACCATAGTCCCAGAGGATCTTTGCGTGATCGTTTTCTATCACTCCCTCAGGTTGGTGCTCGTACCACTTATTACTGCAAGGTAGCTGATGTTTCTTGCACAGGCTCCAGTGGAGGGCTTTTGCCACTGAATCATGCCTCTTTTTGTACTGGTTCTGTGCAAGTGCCGGGCATTTGCTTGCTATGTGGTTTATGGTTTCATTTTTCGTATTGCACTTCCTACATAGGAAGAGATGTTATTTCCGTCCTATCGTTCTTTGAACATATCTGGTTCTTAGGGCCTGATCTTGTGCCGCTGTTATCATTCCTTCAGTTTCCTTCTTTAGCTCTCCCCTCTGTAGCCATTGCCATGTGCCATCGCTGGCTAGTTCTTTAGTCTGTCTCATGTATTGTCCGTGCATTGGTTTGTTGTGCCTGTCCTCTGTTCTGTCTGTCATTCTCCTGTCTGTATATTTCTGGGTCTTCGTCTACTTTTATTAGTCCTTCTTCCCATGCACTCTTTAGCCACTCGTCTTGACTGGTTTTCAGATATTGTCCCAGTGCTCTGTTTCTCGATGTTTGACGCAGTCCTCTATACTTAGTAGTCCTCTCCCTCCTTCCTTTCGTGTTATGTATAGTCTGTCCGTATTTGCTCTTGGGTGTAGTGCTTTGTGTATTGTCATATTATTATTATTATTATTATTATTATTATTATTATTATTATTATTATTATTATTATTATTCAAAGAAAATTCATAATCACATGAGTCAATACAATGGAAAAGTAAAGCCTCAATAATATATCTGTTTGATCTTGTTATTTAGAATACAAAGCAGAAAGTTTTCGATGACCTGCACGGTCCTACTTGTCAATCTCAAGGAGGACCATGCAGGTCATCGAAAGCTTTCTGCTTTGTATTCTAAATAACAAGATCAAACAGACATATTATTGCATATTTACTTTTCGATTATTATTATCATTATGGTTTTTATCGTTAAATAATTTCATAGGTTGACATAAGTCTCTGTACAGGATTAATAGAGTACTCAATTAGTCCTGTCTCTGTAGATGACATATTAAAATGTTGAGTATATAATTTCTTCGAACAAGTATATTAATAGAGTGCGAGGAACAAGGCGTGGTCGTGTGTAAAACATCCTCATCGCATGGTCTTTCTTTGGCGTCGCTCTTGTTTTTTCAGAAATTTAATCAATGTCTAGGTTACTCAAGGACAGTGGTTCCCAAACTGGGGTCCATGGACCCCTGGGGGTACAGGAGAAGTCCCCAGGGGGACCGCAACACAATGAAAAAAATTAATATTTTTTTTTACTCCAGGAAAAAATACAAACACAGTTTTACTCTGTACTGAATTTCAAGTATTAAAAAATATTGAAAATATTTTATATATATACTAATACTTACTTCGTGTAGGAATATGCAAATATTACCTGTACTCCGTTGTAATGGGTAACCCGGTGTGGAAATGATAACTTTTGATTGGCTGGGGTCCTCGAATGGGACTCATCATATCTGGGGGACATTGGTATGGGCAAGTTTGGGGTTGGGAACCGCTGCTCTAGGAGATGCAGCGTCACTTTAGGTATCGATAAAATGATTTTTCGTTTTGATGTTCAAGCAGGGAACTTATATTATTTTAGTTTGTTTGATTTGGTTTTCCTGATGGATTAGTTATAAACGCAAATGGAAAATTTTGCATTTGCCTTTTTTTGTATATTTTTTAACAGGTTATTTTACAAATAACCTGTAACTGTGGCAAATGTTATAACTTGGGATTGACATGCCGACCATGCAAACCACACACACATACACACACACACACACACACACACACACACACACACACAAAACCCCATAGATTTGATTCCTACCAATCATCTATATGATTTCCTTTCGGGGTCAGTTATTCCCACTGTGTAGAGTGCATTCGAACTTGCTCTCTTTCTTCCCATATATATGTGTATATATATATATATAATATATATATATATATATATATATATATGGAGATATATATATATATACCTATATATATATATATATACATATATATAAATATATATATATATATATATATATATATATATATATATATATATATATATTATATATAATATATGGGAAGAACGAGAGCGAGTTCGAATGCACTCTACACAGTGGGAATAACTGACCCTGAAGGGAAATCATATGTACACACATTATATATATATCTATAATATATATATATATATAATATATATACTATATATATATATATATATATATATATATATATATATAATAAAAAGAGTATGGCCAGCAGAAACTTCAGCATTTTTCGTTAAAACCTTTGTTTTCATCCAATGCCTACGTTTCGGGATACAAATCCCATCTTCAGGGCTAAAAACAGGGAAAAAATTAAAATTTTATACATTAAATCAGACTAAAAGGGGGCACAGTAATAAATTATGCTTTTTTAAAAAATTATATAGATTAATTAACAATATATCAGTGAAATTCGAATTTTATATAAAAGTAAGACGGAAACTTTCACTGTGACCTCTTATTGAATTAGTTACCGTCTTACTTTTATATAAAATTCGAATTTCCCAATAATATATTGTTTAATTACTCTATATAATTTTTAAAAAGCATAAATTTATTACTGTGCCCCATTTTAGTCCTGATTTTAATGTATAAGAATTTTAATTTTTTTCCCTGTTTTTTGAGCCCTGAAGATGGAATTTCTTTTATATCCGAAACGTAGGCATTTGGATGAAACTAAAATAAAAGTTTTTTAAACGAATAAATGCGAAGTTTCTGCTGGCCATACTCTTTTTATTATATATATATTATAATATATATATATATATATATATATAATATATATATATATATATATATATGCACACAAACATACATAGTAGTATAAACCATGAATTATAAACTAAATTCGAGTTTATTTAACATATCAACTCATATCGGGAATATCATGAATCTCGAGGTATCCTGTATTTATGAAGAGACCTTCGTATAATGGAAGGAGTGTTTGAGGCTGGTGATGCTCTTTTTAATATTTGCTAAGTGTCAGTTTCCTTTCGCCCAACAGGTGAGTGAGAGTGAGTGGAATTGCAGTCAAAGCGAGGTCGCCTCATGTAAGTGTTACCATTCATTACAGCTGTAATTCTTACATCACGGTAATTGGAATAACGGCAGGTGTGCGTCAAGAAATGGCTCTCTTAGAGTGAACATTAGGACGCAATGTGCTAATAATAAGTGGTTATTACGAGATGACTTTCCAATGGGTCGGAACTGTCGCCTGTGTACTTCTGATTGGGTAATTGTAAGCTTTACATATTTTTGTTCCGTTTTTATTAAAAGCAATCTTCGTTTTTGTTTCTTTGTCATATTTTTTTCAGCCCTTGTCATGACAGCTGAATTGCATCACAGTTTTCAGTGCGGTGAGGCAGAATGCAGTCGCTTCTAGAGACCTTTGTCTTCGTTGATAGTCTTTGGGCTCCTTCTTTGTTCAGTCTTCCTTTTTATATTTACTTTTGGTCAGTGTCTTGCATTTGTCTACATTTGGTGTGATACCTTCTAATTCTTTCATTTTTTTATGTGACATTTTACTGTATCTAATTATTTCCTCGGTGTGCTCTTATTAATTAGGTTTCACATTTTACTTATAGGTCGTTGTTATGGTCTTGAATTTTAGTCTTTGTCTTTTTCATTATATACGTCTGTCAATACTTTTGATAATACTGTACTAGAAAGTCATTTCTGTTTGCCATCTGGAATGGTGAGACGGACTTCTTCGATAACAAGTATTTGTTCAGTGAATGTAATACAAAGAGTCTTTCGGCAAATTCATGTCATACTTTGGGCCGTAAAATGATTGAGAAATTGAGGATCTTTAATCTTACTCTGAGAGAGAGAGAGAGAGAGAGAGAGAGAGAGAGAGAGAGAGAGAGAGAGAGATCGCCTTGCATGATAGCAAGTAGTTAAATAATTTTGAAACAATTACAGCTGAAAATGACACTTTATCGTAAGGTATTTATGAGTTGCGAAAATGCAAGTTGGAATTAAATTTTTCACCGTTTTTGCTTTATATATTAAGAAACTTAAAAGTAAATTGAATTTTACTGCGTTCTGTAGCATTTTGAGTATAGGTGACAGTGTGCGTTTTTGTATATTTTTTAATTTTATTTTATTTATTTATTTATTTATTTTTTGTACAACATTTTGGTTCCTCTGCGCATTTTGTAAATATTGAATCTTCCCCCCGAGTGGTTCTTGGGTTATTAAGCCACATATGACATAATCCAGTATGTGCTGAAAATTTAGATAGGATTTTTCCATCTGCCGTTGTCAACAAAAATGATAGAGAAAAATCTCGTGCAACTCGCGCTCTTGTTATGAAACCTCTACAAATGGAATTGGATCAGATTCACTGTAACCTTGCTTGTAGGGAGCAATTTAATACTAATGATAATCTCTCTCTTCTCTCTCTCTCTCTCTCTCTCTCTGATGTCAGTGTTCTCTTACGCAATGAATGACAGCCGATACCACTTATGTCTCGGATAATTTGTCAATTTCGTTAATACTTGTTATTGTGTGTTGCATCATGTTTCTGGAAATAAGACCGCTCTGGTGGGTTTCTCTCAGTATATTCTTCAGTGACAATAGCTGCACTTATATTGCATTTATTTTACGACAAAGAGTTTTTGCAGTATGTAGGCAAATCTTTTACAACCCCCCCTCTCTCTCTCTCTCTCTCTCTCTCTCTCTCTCTCTCTCTCTCTCTCTCTCTCTCTATTCCGCTAATACATTTTGCATTTTGAATAATGAGAGTATGTATGCTAAGCGTCTGTGTGCGTGCAATTAGATAACTAAAATGAGATAGGCTGGTTAAACTCCAGTCTGCCTAAGTAAATGTGGGATTTAAAACCTAAAAAAATTTATGACCGAACATATAGAGCATCTTTTAAGAATTTTTATTTCCGTGAAGTTCAAGGTTAAACCGCACACACTCCTAAAGAAGGTTTTAAAGTTCGTTAAAGATGATCTGTTGTAAAATGAAAATCATTAGAAAAACGTTAGGGGGGATAAAAAAGAAAAAGAAATCTAAAATTTTTCAGAATTTAAGGCACTTGCCATCGGTAGATAATACTTCATGAAGGTTTGGGAAGTTCTTGCTAAGCATTTGAAAGTGATCTTCGTAACTTTTGTATAAGTTTTATGGCCTAAATCTTATCTCATCTGTGGGAGCATTGGTTTCGGTTGTCTTTATTTTTTAGTGAAGGACGAAGCTCTCGAATGTTATCAGGAAACCTCAGTCGACGAAGAAAATGAGTAGTCATATCAGCCGAACGAAAAGTGATCACAGTAAAGAAATGCGAAAAGTAGTTCTTATGTAAATGTTAAAAAAACTGGAAGGTCACAAGACACGAGCTCCATCTTTTTTATCAGAAAAAATATAATTCATATCTAACTAAAATGCATCCTTTACATTCCTTTACATACACGCACACACACATATGTGTGTATATATAATGTACATATGTAAGATTTCCTCTGTGCGTGTTAGAAGCTCATGAAAGAGATGGTGCCGTCACCGGAATAGACACTTCCAGCATCATTAAGTGAAATGAAGAAGGACCCCAGATATTCAGAGTAGGACCCAATTATCACAAAGACGCATAACTCTTGGCCTCTTTCGTGAAGATTAATGATGTCTTTAGATTTCCTCATAATGAAAGGTTCGTTTTAAACTCTCTCTCTCTCTCTCTCTCTCTCTCTCTCTCTCTCTCTCTCTGTGAGTGTGAGTGTGTGCATGTGTGTTTTACGAAGACCATTTTAACTGATCCTGATATTTAGTGCTGTATTTCGTGAAGTATTTTTCTTATTCTGTTTAGGGTTGTGTCTTCAACGCACGCGCACGGGCACAGGTATTCGAGGTCAGAGGCCACGAGAAGGAGAGTGCATTTTATGCCTCGAAATAGTGATGATGGTGGTGATGGTGATCATGGAAATGGTGGTGATGCAACGTCATCTCCCTGGCGTAAGCGCCGAGTGCCGTGACGCAATAATGATATGGATTTGAAAGTGCCGGAGTAGGCAATCCCATCCCCCTCTTTCATGCATCTATTCATGAGCTGATTTCGTTCGCCCTTCCTTTGGGTCATAGCCTCTAGATATGTATCGCCAGTGTTTTCAGCTTTTCAGTAGTTTTCTTTATAGGAGTTGCAATTACATTGATAAAAGACTAGCATTTTTTTATTATTTATTTATTATTATTACTCTTTTAAGTGCCGCAACATTAAACCTTGTTATTTTCAACATTTATTGTTTTTAGCTTATTTAACTGTTTAGATAAATATCAGCATAACATATCTTTTTCATTTTCATATATGTATAAGTGTGTGTGTGTGGGCGTTTTTATGTATTCATGTGTGCTTATGTGAGTTTTTGTCACTTATGCAATCGTAACATTCTTGTCACAAATATTTAGCCTTAAATAGCGTTTAATATCCAATTCAATATATCTCGGGATTTTATTGTAATCGTGATTATGAAATTGTTACAAACGAACTATGAAACATAATTGCCTCTGAAAAACGGGTAGAAGTTTCTAAACTCCCGAGGAATTTGCTTAAATCTTTGTAGTCAGCGAATGGTTTAGCGAAAGTCACAGTTTTGTTTATTTATTTATTTATTTATTGTGTAACATGAGATGATACCCAAAGATATTTATTATCAGTCAGATGTCGCATTTTCGTTAACTCGTCATAGTTTGCCTTTTAACAACTTTTATGATTGGATATTTTTTTTAAATTTTCATTTGATTATCGTTCATGGCATTCCTTCATCTCGCAGAAGCAAAATCACTGACGCCCATCTTAGCCAATTCTGTGAGTGAATAATACTCCTAACCACTGCGATTTAACAAAGGAAATATAATTCAATTTTGATCACCTTTTTGCAATGTCATAGTTAAATGTCTACGAATTGGTATTGACGAACCCAAATTCCGCATTCCTGTATTATTATTATTATTATTATTATTATTATTATTATTATTATTATTATTATTATTATTATTATTATTGTTGTTGTTGTTGTTGTTGTTGTTGTTGTTGTTGTTATTTTAATCTCTTCATTGGGATGGTTTAAAGAGGCTGTATAGTACAAGCTGAGATGTTAAGGGTGGATGAAACTTTTCGTATGAAGAGATGGAGTTGGAGATGGACCGAAACATTTTCTTTACTCATGTTCATAGGTAACTTTGTTTCGATCTCCTTTGCTTGTAGCCAGAGGTCCTTGAAAATTTTGTGAAGGGACCCCATCCTTGATGTCTAATTTGTAATCTTGATGTTCATTTTTCACTAAATTACTTAATTGTTTTTATTGACATTGATATAAATGTCAGCGGGTTAATCAAGAAGAAAGACTTGCTTTTTTTGGTATGGCTGTTCTTTTCGAATTTAGTATTTATCACAGCTATGAGGGTCTTTTATAAGTTGCCCTTGAAACTATATTTCTGATAAGGGTATTTTGTTATGAATTAAAGTTCGTATTGAGGACAGATTTTGTACTGTTTTGTTTTAATGTTGGGGGCCAAATTGGCCTAATTTCGGATCAATTTCTTACTAGTCACGGGTTTCTTCTCAAATGAC
This sequence comes from Macrobrachium nipponense, assembly GCF_015104395.2. Classification (NCBI taxonomy): domain Eukaryota; kingdom Metazoa; phylum Arthropoda; class Malacostraca; order Decapoda; family Palaemonidae; genus Macrobrachium; species Macrobrachium nipponense. The sequence continues at coordinate 13,521,449 of NC_087203.1, forward strand.
TCGGTTGATAAAGTTGGTGTACTAAATATTGCGTGACTTTGACAATCGTAATTGCTTAAAAATATGAAGGATTTGTTAGAGTGAACAGATGGATAAGCTTATATAATCATTATTTTTAAAATCAAATTTGTATTAAATGAATTTTTGAATAACAAATTTGCAAAGATATACACATAGACACCCCATTAAATTTATTGATATATACGCACGCCCCATTAAATGTGTATACAAGCACACGCCCCATTAAATGTGTATATTCATATATTTTCCGAAGAAACACATTTGTATTTGTGTAAACGTATGTCCAATAAGTCATAAGCAGATGAAATGAGACATATATTACTATTAAAGCTTTTAATAAGTTTGAAATGGTCTGATGATTGTATTAAGTGGATACAATAAGGGTGATAGAGAGCAAATAGTAAAAGGGGAATGAAAGGTAGTCATTTAGACAAGGCAGTCAGGTAGCAGCAATTGAAGTCTTAATGAAGTGGAGAAATAACCACGGATACACCATTGTGAAATAACTAGAGGAAGTATTTTGCAAGAAATGCTACGGATGAACGGGAAATCGTGTAGTTGATTGTTATCTTATTTTCTTTCTTTCTCTCTTTCTTTGATTGTCAAATTACAAGCTTTCAGAAAATATTAACGACGAGTCTCTGTCTTGTGTAGTTTGATGATGTGCTGCTGTTCTGATAATCTTGGGAAGGGATGTCTTCCGTGTGTTGGTTTTAATGATGTATGATTCCACAGGAGTCATAACGGAAGGGCGTCCTCAGTGGCGGATAATGTGACGTTCATTTCTCCATTAATATTGGAAGCGATTTCTCAACGAAATGATTTGATTGCCTAAACTGTTAACCTGCAGAGCGTCTCTGTACTGACTCTTGATATGTATGTGCACGTGTGCTTCCTCCACTGCTTGAACAGATCTTTTATACATTTTTGTGCTCGTGGTTTCGTAGTTTGGACGTTTGCCCAGCGGCGAAAGGTCCCGGATTCCTTTCCAGATATGTACGGAACCCCATAGGAACGTTCTGCTAAATCCAATTGTTGCCCTGTTGAGCTAAGGTGTGAAACTGTCTCGTAGTTAGTCAGTTGTGGTGGGTTACTGCAACCAAGTATATATTTCAGACTTACTTCGGGACCGAACCCCGGTATTTCAAACAAGAGGCCAGGGCGTTAACAGTTCACCCATACAGGTAAAAATAAAAGTTGGAACTAAAGTACTCAGTACCTGAGGTTTTTACCGTGGCGGCTAACGTACCAGCGAATTTCACCCAACTTCCCGACCCAGCAGTGAATTACATACTAACATTTGATTCGACTTAGCCCTTCACCATGGATATAATAGAAATCATGCGCACGTGGGGACGTGTTTCACAAAATAAATTTAACTCACGTCGGGACCGAACCCTGGCCTTTCAAACGAGAGGCCAGAGCGCCCTCGCGTTCATTATCTTTTATCATATTAACAAATGACCTGTTAGCAATTAATTCACTGCAGGGGCTGGAGGTTGGGTAAATGCCATGGTAAAATTCGCTGGTATATTACCAGCTGGGCCTTAACCCAGGCTGACAACCTACACATCTCTTGAAAATGGGCCACAGATATAGGGCCTGAAAGTACTCGAGTGTTGAGTAAAATAAAATGTAAATACTTATAAGTAAACACGTTATACACAGTAATTTTGTGGATTTCTTTTTCAATTCGATGGTATGTTAGCCGGTAGCCTGTCCGGGAAAAACCTCAGACACGGAGTACTTTGGTTCCAACTTTTTTTATGACCTGTATGAGTGAACTACTAATGTCGTAGCCTCCTGTTTGAAACGACGGGGTTCGGTCCTGATATGATTCAGAAATTTATTTCTATGAAGCACGTCCTCACGCTTTCATTAACTATATATATATATATATATATATATATATATATATATATATATATATATATTTATATATATGTGTGTGTGTGTGTGTGTATATGAAGATAAAAGGCCCATAAAACACTATTTAAACGTTATGAGCCTTTATCTTCATATTTATACTGTTGTATTACAGTAAAAGACAGTCATATATATTTTACACATATATATATATATATATATATATATATATATATATATATATATGTGTGTGTGTGTGTGTGTGTGTGTGTGTATAGAGCATGTGTTTGAGTTTGTGCGTGAATAAGTTTTTAAGTAGAAAATGAGTTTGTAAAGCAAGGCATTTGTCTATGCACATGACCCAGGTATCAAGCAGGAAGCCTGACTGTTTAACGAAACGCACATTATCTGCATCATTTACTCGGCTGGAGCAGAACATCGGGGCTAATTTAAAATCACCTCATACCAAAACGAAGGTCTACGTGACCTCCGAGATACTAACATTTACATCCTGAGCTGCCTGAAGGAAACGGGTATCTGGGTTTCCTGTTGAAGACTTGTGCAGATTACCCTCCTGTGTCAGGGCTGGTGGAGCCCAGAGTTATGCTGATGATAACTGTGCATTAGAAAGAGTCGGGCCAATTCTACGCAACTAAAAACAAAAAAAAAATATTATTATATATATATATATATATATATATATATCTATATATAGATATTATTATATATTAATAAAGATAAATATATATATAATACAAATAATTAGTATATATATATATAACATATATATATATATATATATATATATATATATATATATATATATTATATTATTATATATATATATAAACACAGAATTTACCTAGATACTGTTCTTACTTCATTTAGAGTAAACCGAAACTTCTGAATCTGAGAGTTTGATTCAGTTTTTAGAAAAAGCTGAGCTATAAAAAAAGAAAAAAGAGACCGTTCCATAACATTATCTCTGAATGACTGATTGCTCGTGTGGTTCAGAAGGGAATGTCTCTTGGTCGTTGCATGGTATTCGAAGAAGGAAAATACTCGTAGTGTGTTCAGCAGATCTTGAAGTCTTAATAGTATTTTAATTGAATATGTACACATGAAATGGCCCAAGCTTCTCCTCTTACTTCATTTATAGTACAACATAAACCTGTGAAGCTGAGCGTTTGATTCAGTTATTAAAAAAAGATGAGCTATAAAAAAAAGCATCCATACATCACAGACACAAATTTCCCCGTTCCAAATTTATTTTCGTTAAAGCTTCAGATTTTCAAACATTTTTATCCAACAAACCAATCAGAATAGAAAATTCTTAGAATACCATGCAACGACCTGTTAGACATTCCCTTCTGACCCACTCGGGCAAACAGACAAACATGTCTAGACCCAGATACGTATCAGATTACCACCGGATGTTTGCTATTTATCAGCATTTCCCCCAATCATATCACTGATTTCTCCACTGCACACAATCGACGCCGGTTTCCGGTCGATCCATTTAATTTCCGGCTCTTAACATACACCTTAATTAACGCCGGATAAATCACACCTTTCCCTTGGAAGGGACTACTATTGTGTTGTGGGGAATGTCTGGAGAATAAGGTGTCGCGTATATTTCCACGGATGCGATAGAAGGGAACCAGCTGTCAGGCTTCAGTGAAAGGAGGACACTTCATAAGAATATATAGGAAAGAAGTACAACGGAGAAGGAAAGAATTGGCAAAATTTCTTTGTGCGTTTTAGTTACTTATGGAACTTGTGTTCGTGGCTACTGAAGACAGGTTTTCCCACTTCGTAGACAATGGTTGGAATAGCATTAGAAGTTCCCCAGAATTGTTCTCTAGTAATATTGCAGTTTGTTTTATATAACTGTTGTCCGAATCTTTTCGTGATATATCGTAATTATTCGTGATATGAAACTATTTAGAAGGGAAGGAATATCCAGATGATTACTTATCTGTCTTTAGTTTTCTTGTAATGGAACTTTGAAGTTGCAGATGCTGATTTATAGGGTATTGGTCATTCCAGTAGCGATTGAAGGGGCGTGAGTGATTTATGGGAGCTATGATATTGCAAGCAATTACGTTGCATTATTTATGGTTAAAATAAATTGCTTGAATTGTCCATTGATTTACACATGGGGAAGAATATCTATTTATCTATCTATACAATATATATACTACATATATGCGTAGTGTCTGTTGACACTGTACACAAGGAGTGAGGCAGCAAAGCTCCGGTTCCAGATATGAGAAGGCCACGTATTGTTGCGAAGTTCTCTGCACCACTGGTTCTCGATCAGCAAAGTAAAACAGCATAAAATCCCACCGTCAGCGGCCTCCTCAGATCTGGAACGGGAGCTTTGCTGCCTCGTTCCTTGTGCACAGTGTCAACAGACACTATGCAGGTATTTATCAGGATTAATAGAGTACAGGGTTGGACCGTCCCCTTGTTACTGCGCATATTTGTGACGTCATTGGTAGGTGGCCTTAAAAGAAAACCAAGAAAACAAAGAAATGAAGGGTTAATATGGGAATTGTTTTGCCCACACCCATTCTCTGTCCTTTCACGACCTCGTGTGAGAGAGTTCGGGTTTTGAGATTAAAAGGACTGACCAGGTGAAGACGCCTTAATCCGGTGGAAGAGAGTTTCCTTGTTCTTCACCATGGCAGGGTCAAATACTGATTGATGACTTTTTTTTACCTGGACGTCAGTCAGATCAGCCGCGTGACATCATGTGGGAGATTGTCCCATTTTGTTCAAAAGCTGTCTAACCCTGTACTCTATTAATCGGTATTTATATGTATGGGCATTTATTTGTCTTTAACCTGACGAATGAATGTGCGATCTTCCACCACAGGCGCTCCTTGGGTCTCTTGACCCAAATCCGACGATCTCTACCCGTGACCCTCATTGGCCTCGATATGATCACAATGATCGTCGGTCAATGGGCATTGTGCCCTCTCCCTTGGAAGGGTTTCCTTTAGCTACTGTCGAAGCATGCGTAATGCCCAAAGATGCTCGTCATGCTTCAAAGGGCCTTTTTGCTTTGGGTCGTAATGGTGCTCGGCGAGAGCCCGGATCAACTTCCTTCTCCGTTTGATCATTTGGTTGTCTGTCCTGTATGTGCATCGTTTCTAGACCCTCACACACGCTGTATATATATATATATATATATATATATATATATATATATAGATATAATATATATATATATATATATACACATACATACAGTGTGTTTATGTGTTAAAACGTCAGTCTTTTTGCCCATGAAAAATACGCAGTATGCACAAGGAAACATATATTTGCACACATGTACAATATATATATATATATATATATATATATATATATATATCATATATATATATACATATATATATATGTGTGTGTGTGTGTGTGTGTGTGTGTGTTTGTTTGTTTGTTTGTTTATCTTCGTTCCTCGGTTCTTTCTGATTATTTCGTTGAAATAGGGAGGTTTTCAAAACTTTTTAAAGTTATTTTCTCTTGCTCTTAATGCCAAGATAAAAGTGGTCTATTTCCTGTCATTGATATTGTTTTCGTAAAAATGACATTTTCACATGTGAAACGTATTTTGATGAATGATAACATCAATATATAGTTACTTCGAAGTGCATTTATGCTTTTATGAGAGAGAGAGAGTCGCGTGTGCGCAACCAAGCAAAATGCAGTGTGTAGTCACCGAAAATTTCGAAGTCCCGAAACTCGCAGTAGCAGTAATAGAAAGTTGCGATAGGAGGTGCGTCACAGTGACGTCTCCCTTGCCGAATGTCACATCGCAGCTCGAAATGCGAGAGTGACGCAAGGGAAAGTTTTGAAAAAATTGCAACTCGACTTGCAAAGTTACGCACTGCAATACGCGTTCGTGTTGGCGATGTCACAGTCAGGTTAAGTGTAATGAAAGATTATGTACATGCACTTGCTGCTCTCTCTCTCTCTCTCTCTCTCTCTCTCTCTCTCGTGCCAAAACTTGTGCGGGTCAATTGCAGTATTTCTAAGCTCCTTCACGCGTGAAATTTAATCTGTATTAATTTTCATATATATTTTTTTTATAATCTGTTTACTTATGTTAATGACAACTGTTGTGTGAGGCTTCATTATGGTATGAATTTTTTTTTTACATCTTTTCAAAAAAGACGATCTCAAAATTGTATGTATATGTGAAACCTTTTGTCTGTTCTCATCTATAGTTGTGCACAAAAGCAATTTTCACGTATAATAAGTTTCATGTGCTTCACCCACACTCCGAGGCCTCCGAATTTAACTCTAGAGTAATTTTGGTCCATCTTTGCCATTAAAAACAGTCATTACTCGTTATACCTTCTCTTCTAAAGATAGTTCCATATTCAGAATTATAACGGTTATGTTGGTTGTTTAGTTTGTTTACGTACGCACTGATGCGTATATACTCTTAAACACTCTCCTTAGCTATGAAAGTACTATCGGCATTGAACTAGAATGTAGTACCTCTTGAGTTTTTTTAGTTTTTTTGCGTTTGAAGTCTGGTTGTACAGAAATTGTGGAAAGAATTATGGATGTCCAAAAGAATAAAGACATATCTTTTCATCTGCTGCATTCTAAGATTAGAAATTCCATTTCATCTTCAAAACAAGAAAAGGTTTTCAATAAGCCTTACTTACCCTTCGGGATATTCTTCCATCAGGAGTTCGTCGATGACAGTTGTTATTTCGTCGCCGGATTGAATAGACGAACCAGCCAGTCAGGAATACCCATCTCCGGAATGAAAGTTAAATACTTTAAACATTTAGAAGAACTGTATCCCGTTCCTCCTACGATAAATAAAAAATAAAAGAAAAATAACAAATAAACCTGGATATCAAAATGAGGTTTAGAAAAATATGATAGGAAAATAACTCTTTTCTATGATTCCCCAATATTCATTTCATTTAAATCGAGAGTGGTGTTATAGTAGTTGATTTTTATTTTGTATTTACTTATGTTTTTATAAGTATTTACTTACTTATTGTATCCAATAAGGGCTAAAATCAATCCAAAGCTAGTTATTTTTTAGAAATATATTTAACCAAAAACATGAAACCGTTAAATGTGTAGGAAGAGATGAAAGTGTACACTTCCCTCTTCAGTGTAAAAAATGGACACCATTTCATACCACTTGAAAGAAACAAAAAATAACATCGGGTGACACAAAAGAGACATGAGGGGGTGGGGGTGACTTGATAGGATGCCGAGGAGGAGGGAGGGCCTCTATCTCCCGTTGATGCTCCTGAGGGAACCACGAACTAATGTGTTTCTGGAAATCACACTGAGGTCGCAAATGTATTTCTGTTGTCTGACAGTGGGAACATTGCATAGGCGTCAGAAAAGCCTCTTTCTGCGATGACTGAGGACAGATGGAAATAAATGATTTACCTGTGCAGAAATGTGGAGAAATACTGTGGGAAAATAAATTTCACTGAGGGATACTGAAGGTAGGAAGTATATAAAACTGGCGATGAGACAGGTCATCAATGTCAAGATTACATTTCGACAGTGTCAAGGACCCAGAGTGGTCTAGAATAGAGCGGGAAATTGGAAAAGTTGCTTTTCCATCGAATCGCAAATCATGAGACGCTTACAAAATGCCACTAGCTTTTTTGTACACCCAGCTCTCCACACAAATAATCAGTAAGAAAATATAACAAATAACAGGAACGGCGTGATTCCCCTTGACATTCATCTCAATAGCGATTTTCAGTGATGAGAGCTGGTTGTTCCATAACTGCTTGACGATGTGCCGGCTGACATGAGAAGCAGTCTCTCGGGACTGGGTTAATGTCTCTTGGATCAATTTGCCAATTTAAGTGATAAATTGAATTGCCTGGTTGAACCGTAGTTCAATTTCATCGCGGCGAAGATCCCTATGAATGGCTGACCTCAGCCCCTGCAAGTTAGCCCCCGCTCCTATTAACTCCCCCCATCCCATCTCCCCACTCACAAACATAACGGGGTAATGGTGACGCGACGCGTCTCTCTCTCTCTCTCTCTCTCTCCCCCTTCCCCCTCGCGTCCCATCGTCAACTTCTTTACCTTCCTGGGGCATTACGATTTCGGTTCCACAAACTGTGTCACAGAACGGACCAACACCCATCCCGGCCCCCAAGCCCCACCGCGCCCACCAACCGAGTCGTGCCCCATTGCATGGCCTCGGCGCACTTTTAATTACTGACCTTTTCTACTCCCTCCCCACTTCGCTCCCTCCTTTGAGGCCGCCCTCTGAGGCATCTCCTCGGGTCTTTACTCACGCGTTCTTCATCTTTTCTTTTAAAAAGTTCTGCGGGTTCCTCTGAGCCCAACGCTCGTTTTGGGGCACAAGGCTAAGTATCATCGTATCTGCAGTAAGTGAATTAATCGGAAAGTCATGCCCTCGATCGAAGGGGAAGTGAAAATGAGAGGCGAGGGAGGAATTTATCCCGAATGAAGCGGCAAACGCACTTTGTAAAAGATGGATGTTTACAGTTTTTAAGGAAGCTAAGAATGCCATTATGCTTTCTTTCTCTCGTAACTTATTGTGTTTTTATGTTATGGTGGTTATTACTTCCCTGAGAATCTTTCAAAATCTCTTTCTGCTTGAACTGACTGTAACATTGTGAACATTTGCAGAATAATGTTCACCTTAACTTCATGTCATTAAAGCCGACTCCCAAATCTAGCTAGGCAGATTGCCAAATTGCCCGCCGGCAGATAATTCAGCCCATGTCCAGCCAACAATAGCAAATAAACAAGTTTATATCATGCCTGAGCGCGTGCGCGCGGTTAAATCCATTAGCAGTTGTGTTTATGTCTTCGGCGTTCATTTATTTTATGAGCACGTAAGCGAACCTACTTCTGGTAATTGGGCGATGAGGCGATTGCACGTTCCGAGGCGATCAGACAAAACGATCCACCATTCGAACGGCGCTCTATCAGAAAGGCTTCGGCGAACACCGGGTCCCACGATGTTAATGGAGGACAGAGGATGATGATTCAATAGTAATATAATTTAGTAATGATGAAAATGAACGCCGCTATAGCACTTGAATCCACCTAAATGCTGTCAGTATGGGTAGGCTTGGGTAAAATGTTGTTTGCACTGTTAATTAATAATAGCAATGATAGTTGTACTGCATATACCAGCATAGGATTATAGGCTTGCGTTAGATGTGGCTCAACGTAATGATCTCTCTTCCCTGCCCCAAATCCCCAAATCCCCCCCCCCCCCCCCCACCCACTCACTCACCCACCCACCCACTCACTAACCTCTCCCCTTTTTTGCAGCAACTTTTGAGTAACACCATGAGTTAAATTGGCCTATCTAGATAAGTCGGCTAACCTTTAAAGCTTGAGGAGGAATGCTGCATCTCATTGTCCTTACGAGATTAGAATGTATCCGAAAAAAAAAAACGGGTACTCCACTGTTTTGTCAAAATCTACCCGTGTGGAGTGATTGTTTGAACGGATGAAGGGCAATACAGCATTCCAGTATACGACTACTCACTTTAGTGGTAATTGGTTGAAATTCTTACGATCCTTTCACGTTTTTAGGTTTCTCTTTCTCGCAGAAATGTAGTGGGTAAGAAGATTCACAGTAATATTAATACGGAAATGTTTTTTAATACAACATGGCATCCTCTAATAGCATCAGTTACCTTGGCATCTTAATTCACCGAACAAACTTAGCAGAAACTTGAGTGACGGTCTATGGTAACTGCAAAAATGTTTGAGCCTTGAGGAAGTCCACGATGATGATCTGGCCTATTAATAGTCAAGGCAATTCTTCTGTAAATCGCAATGTAATTGAGGACACTGAGCTTTCACATTTGAATTATCTCTTGACTGTTCGAGAGTTGTTCCTCTTGAGCCAAGCATTAACCAATGTACAGTATTTGTGTTGTAGGTATATAACAGATGCCGTCAAGTTAGAGTAACAGTTAATATTCGTTGCTACTACTATACCAATTTTAACTGCAACAATGTCGAAATTTTGATGACCCCAAGTCTGTTCAGTGGCTTGAAAGATAATGGCGTTCTATTTAGGCAGTTTTTCATTATCGCTTAGAATGGCCCAGCTGGCCTCGATAGCCAGTGTTCAACCTTAAACGCATTGTATGCATGCATCCATGCTAATTCAAAGCTGTTTTACATTTTTCATTCTTTAAGGCCTTTGTCTTCCAAACCTCGAAGCAGACCGAAAAATCTACTATTAATTTAACTGAAACGACGACTACTACAGTTTATATAAAAAAGAAAAGAAGAAGAAAAAAAAAAAAACAGCATGATCATTGTGGTGTCACTGGATTCATTTTTAACAGTGTAAGAGTTTAGTGATTTTGTTGAGATCTTGTCACTTAACGGTAATTTAACAAAGTTAGTGTTTATGAAGTTTAAATTTTGATTGTGATTTTGCTCTGATTTTTCTAGTAAAGTTCGACTATTAAGATTTGTTTTAGAATGAAATGTTTTGGTAATGAATTCAAGAAACTGTCGTTACCATTATCAGTTCATTTTTATTATAATACAAATAAAGCTCTCCGATCCCATGGGAGCGGATGACAACACTGATTACCATTCGATTTTACAGGTGAACTAGGACATGCTAGCTTTGAATATATGCACCTCAGCTCATGATAATCCAAACTAAAAATTATGGAATTTTATCAAGTGAAATGTACTATTACGACATCTCAAAAAGTCTTTACAACTACTTTCTCATTTCGGATGAATAGAAAAGGTGTCGATGAAGTACTTAAACCAAACCCTTTTTTTTCTTATTAAGTAGTTATAAAAGTCATATTCAATTATTTCTCTAGGTATTTGTTAATGTAGGGCATAATTGAGAACCCAACGGTGCGCCACACTTTTTTAATAGACTGTCATCAAGAGGGAGAACTAGTTAAACGCAAATTTCGATTAGTTCGATGTGCTCCCCTGGAAGATGTCCCGACACAATACCGTAGAGACATTCGTAAAAAGAGTATATAGTTTTTCAAGTTACAATATTTCCCATGTTGTTTCTTAGGCTCGCAAATGTGTGCTAATGGTGCATTTAAATCGAAACCAATCCTAGGCAGGTAGCCCAGAGTCTTCTGCTATCCTTATGTCGGTGCATTTTAACTCTCTTAAGATCTTTTAACAGAAATTGCATGTCATACATAGATAGTTTTTAGCATGATATAAATGTGCATATATATATATGCATATATATACTATATATATATATATATATATATATATATATATATATATATATAATATTGTACATACATATTTGCGTTAAAGTTTTATGTTTTATTACAAAACTGGTTGCTCAGATAGATAGAGCAACGAACTGAACTACTTTTCTTACAGTTTTCATATTACTCTAGTTGTTGAAAATATTATAAAAATATATGTGAATAGCCAATGTCAACTGTAAATGAATATTTAAATTGATGATGAATTTAAAGACTTACCTATCCTGGTTTATCTTTAAACTGAAGGCGGTGGATATTTCTGAAAGGGAATTGTATAGATATACCGGGACAGCCAGCGATTCCCATTCACTACCTTCAAAATCATAAGAGTGAAGAAAGTGTGAAGGAGCTTTCTTAGATGATCGTGCACTAGATTTCCAGCTGATCGGTCTGTTAAGTCGCATGAGGGAGCTTTACAAAAAGCAGCGATGTTCGTGTTGTGCAGCCAGCTTTGTGAACATTTAGCGTTCCACAAAAACTGGTAAGGGCGGCATTTTTCCTGATATTTTATGTAGGGCTGATTTTTTATACATAATAGCAAAATCTTAGCAAGTTTTTTTTTTTTTATTGTCCTGTTGAATATCTTCTGAATCACAGATACAGAGGGAAAATTTTGCAGAATTCCATAAATTAGAACGATTTTATAACTTCATTGCCTTTGATTTGTATTTATTCCCGTCTAATAATAACAATAATAATAATATTAGTAATAATAATATTAATAATAATACTAATAATAATAATAATAATAATAATAATAATTAAAGGCTATTCTTGACAATCGTCTGGCTACTTATCAAATCATGTTTTAAAAACTATATTGTCTTAATTCCCTCTTACTCTGAAGATGCATTATAAATAAACTGATATCACTCCTAACTACTGGTTAACTTGAGTACGAAACACTGATTGTACATTGTCAGTTAGATGAGGACTGTTCCCTTTGACGGAGGTATGCCCTCTACTTGGACCGCTTCTTTGCCTGTTTCTTCCTCCATTCTTTTTCAAGCGGCAACCTGCTGTGCTTGCTTGCACGCGAGTGAGATCCTAGACTCGCATTATCAGGAAATCGGCTTTGCAGAATCCGGATTCGTCGGTTCCTCGCTCTACCAAAGTTTCGTCTGCCGGGACGGGCTTTCATTTGGCCTCGGTTGATAAGGCTGTAATCAGGGGGAATCATAATGAGAATCGATTTGTGCTTTGCGAAGCGTCTTCCCATTCTTTTCTTGGGCTGGTTCGCTCATGTGGCGATCCGGAGAAAGAGGGAGGCAAATTTCCTGGAGCTGCTGAGAATGGAAAGGGCCCCTACTGGCACAGATGCTACTAATTCTAACAAACAACGGTCATTATCTGCAGCTCATAGAAGAAATTCAGTCCTTTGAATTGACTCGTCATTGTGGTAACCGGGAGAAAGAAATAATCCAGTTTCGATACTTGTTAATGGTCTTCGTTTCTTCGAGCTCCTAAGAATAACAACACGCTATACAGGCATAGAGCTCAGAGCCTGCTTCATTTAGCAACAATACAGAGCAATCTTTAGCTAAGCAAGAAGTCGTGCAGCGCAAGACGGTATGTCGACAGTTTAAGGAATTTCCTACATTTTTTCTTTTTGTCCCGTAACTTTCTCTAACCCAAACTTGACTGAAACTATTAAAGGAAGTGAGGAAGGTAGTAGAACTAATTGATATAGTTTCACATGTTATATATGAATGAATGTAAACATATAGAGTAAAGTCAAGTAATATAATGTTGTAAGATGTAGAAGTATAGATAGCGTTAGGCATGAAACCATTGAATTTATAATATATAAATAACTGAAAAATGAGGTGACTATCCCCGTGCTTTGCTTGTGATCCGACCTTGATTGATTTGTTAATTCTACTGGCGTCGCAACGACGAGGTTATTGACGCCTGATCCGACCTTACTATATATATTATATATATATATATATATATATTATATATATTATATATATATATGTGTGTTGTGTGTGTGTGTGTGTGTGTGTGTGTGTGTATTTATATACAAATAAAGGTAATGCCACGGAGAAAAAATGGAAAACGAGAGCTTCCGAGATCTTTAGTTCTTAAAGACCCTGTACTTGCAGTAAAGGGTCGTTAAGACCGAAAGATCTCGGTAGTTCTCGTTTTTCATTTTTCCTCCGTGGCATTACCTTTATTTATATATTACAGAAACACACACACACACACACACACATATATATATATATATGTAGTTATATATATATATATATATATATATATATATATATATATATATATTTGTATATCAACCGATAAAGACAGTAATTACTACGAGTAAGCATTAAAAAGTGGATGGAATATATTAAACCTCGACCTAGACAAAACTAAATGTGGTTGAAGATTCTGATCTTAATGGGGAAATGCAACATAAATACCTGACCGCAATAGATTAATTGTTTTCTATTTCCGTTATTTAAATTGAATATAATTTTCTTTCGTTGTGGTGTCCATGACCTTTGCAGTCTTGACGCCAGGTATATATGTCATTCAGGCATTGATTCATTCGTTTATTCGTTGATGAAATAAATAGTTGCGTAAGCGCAAGAAAGACTCATTCCCTTTGAATTCGTAATATTAGACAAAGTCTTCTTACAGCCGACCTTCAGAATTTTTGTGAGGTGATGTTATTCTCCGGGAATTTCTCTTTCGGAATGAATTCTGCCAGGTAGAGCCACTCTCATGTCAGTTACTGAAAGCGTGAAATTTCCTTTTGTTTTAATGGCACCGTGGAATTCTGTGATGAATGGGGCGTCAGCTTAATTAACTGCTCTCAAACGTGGTGTGGGTGTAACTCTCTTGGTCTACTGGCTTCTTAAAAATAGTCCTCGTGTTAAGGCGAATGAAGAAAAACGTCCTACGGAGTGGTGCTAACTTCGTAGTATCGTGTAAACACATATACGAATTTGTCCTCATGGATTTTCACGTATGAGAGCAGAGCAAGTAGAATGCTTTGGTGACAAGAATTCTGGGAAATGGCTGTCAAGAGAATGTTCAGTTAACACTTATATTCTTTCATTTCTTCGGTGAAATGATACTGAGGTTCATGGGGGATATATAAATCATTAGTGACACTAAATAACAAAACGGTGAAATGATGGTTATAGGCTTTATGGATTTCTGTGGACCAAATGATTATAGACTGAAAATGAACGCTAACAGGTGTTACGGGTAGAGTTATACCTATACCGATCTTGGTAAGTGTTTGTGGATTGAGGTATAACTGTACGCTGGTTACAAAGACACACATACTAATGAATATGTGTTTGTTTGTTTTTTCATCCAGTTCATAGTCTGATGGAGAGTGATAGATATATTTGTTGAATAGGTTATATGAGAGAGAGAGAGAGAGAGAGAGAGAGAGAGAGAGAGAGAGAGCAAGCATATAGTATCGAAGGTTATTTTGCTGTATGAAGAGAAACTAAATGTATCCAGCTGCTAAAAATATTTATATGCACCAGGTATTCAGAGATCTTTCGCTTTTAACGAAACGCGGTATCTTGACAACAGGCATTCATATATACATTCGTACATACAAAAGCACATAATTACATAAAAAACATATATAACACACACACACACACACACACACACACACACACACACACACACACACACATATATATATATATATATATATATATATATATATATATATATATATATATATATATATATATATATGTATATGTATATCTTTACCCACAAATATCTTTATTTTATCTAAGGCACTATACCTCGGGAATAGCTAACACACAAGGGGAATTGTAAGTGCTTCGTCATCAGTGGGATTCGAACCGCTGTATGTGTTAGAAACGATAGTGTAAAGCATTGGTTCCCAAACTATCTTACCTGATGCCCCCTTTTTGCTTCCAGTAGACCCGCATGCCCCCACTCCCTCTTTTGTTCATGTGGAATGATTATTGCATTTATTTCTTAGCATTGTTCAGGAAAACAGATTTCTGTTTGTATTAGATTTTAATAATGAAAGCCGCTCAAACAAATAATAGTACATTCCAGAGACATTTTTCTAATAGAAAACGGGTTGGAGTGACTGCTCTAATTATACTTTGCATGTAATGGCAGATATTTGTTCTTTGATTGATTTTATTATTCTAATTAAACAAATATTTTTGAGCAGATGACTTCACGCCCCTTTGTATCCTCCTCACGCCCACCTAGGGGGGCGAGCCCCCTAGTTTGGGAACCACTGGTGTAAAGCGACTTTTGACCACTGAGGTTAGTGCTTCATGCCACTGATCAGTTTTAATTTCCCTTGAGTTTAAGACATTTCCGGGGTATAGTGAATTGGATATTGAACTGTTTTTGTGGCCTAATATTTGTGAATATAAACACACACACACACACATACACACACACACACACACACACACACACACACATATATATATATATATATATATATATATATATATATATATATATATATGTATATATTTATATATCATATACATATATATAATCATCATCATCATCATCAGCCGTTTGTAGCCACTGCAGGACAAAGGCCTCAGATATGTCCTTCCAATCCCGTCTGTTTATGGTCTTTCTATGCCATTCTGTACCAGCAAATTTTCTTAGCTCGTCAATCCATCGTCTTCTCTTCCTTCTGTCTCGTTTGCAATCTCTAGGGACACATTCTGTTATTCTTTTCGTCCATCTATTATCTGACATTCTCATTATATGTCCTGCCCACGCCCATTTCTTTTTCTTACTTGTTATTAGAATATCCTGTACTTTAGTTTGCTCTCGTATCCATGTTGCTCTTTTACTATCTCTCAGTGTTATTCTCATCATTATTTTTTCCATGGGTCTTTGAGTTGTAACTAGCTTATAGTCTAAGGCTTTAGTAAGACTCCAAGTGTCTGATGCATAAGTTAATACTGGTAGGACTATCTGATTAAATACTTCTCTTTTTGGAGAAAGTGGCATTTTACTTTTCATAATGTCATTTTCTTTACCAAAAGCTCTCCATCCCATGCTTATTCTTCTTTTAATTTCGGCGTCATGCCCTGTAGGAACACTTACTGTCTGTCGTAAATACGTATTTTCATTAACAATCTCTAGAGGTTCGTCCATAACCCTTATTTATTGTCTCTGCATTTTCATTGAACATTATCTTAGTTTTACTCATATTCATTTTCAGTCCTACAGTTCTGCTTTCTCTATTCAAATCTTCTATCATCTTTTGTAATTCCTCCCCTGATTCACTGAGTAGAACCATGTCATCTGCAAATCTTAAGTTATTAAGGTATTCCCCATTAATATTAATTCCTACATTTTCCCAATCTAAATTCTTAAAAAACTCTTAAAGGCACGCTGTGAATAATTTAGGAAATTTCTCACTGTCTTTATGTAGCTTTAGGATTGCTGGACTTCCGTATAGATATCTTCAAGTGTTCTTCTATTCCTTGCTTTTGAAGGGCTTTTATTACTGCTGAAGTTTTGATAGAATCAAAAGCTTTCTCATAGTCTACAAATGCCATACATAGTGGTTTGTCATACTCTGTTGATTTTTCCTTTAGCTGGTTAATTACATGGATGGATATGGTCAATTGTTGAATACCCGCTTCTAAAACCTGCCTGCTCTCTTGGTTGATTAAAGTCTAGCTGTCCATCTATTGGGCCTAATATGATTTTTGTAAATATTTTATCTATTACTGAGAGTAAACTTATTGGGCAGTAATTTTTCAGGTCTTTTGTCTCCCTTTTTGTGAATTGATATAATGATAAAGTTTTTCCAAGCTGTAGGTATAGAGCATTCTTTCAAACATTTTGTGTAAAGTTCAGCGAGTTTTACTATTGTGAAATCTCCTCCTTCTATTATTAAATCCATTGTTAGGCCATCTTCTCCTACTGCTTTGTTTCTTTTCGTGCCTTTTAATGCTTTCTTTACTTCTCCTACTGTTATTTTTGGTACCTGCTCAGGTGTTTCATTATTTCTATGGTCAATAATATTATTAATATTATATATATATTATATTTTATAGATCTATATATATTTTAAATAAAATTAAAAAATTTTATATTATTTTTTTACATATAGATATATATTTATATTATATATAGTAATATAATATATATATATTATATATATCTATATATATATATATATTATATAATATAGATATATATATATATATATATATATATATATATATATATATATATATAATATATATATATATAGTATATATATATATATTCCTTTACGTGTGTATGTGATCAAGACAGTGCGTTTGGTTAAAAGCGAAGAGATCTCTGAACACTTGAAGCAGGTCAATATTTCCAGCAGCTGAATTCAACAATTAGTTGGTCTTAATTCCGTAAAATAACCTACGATACTTAACCTTCGATACTTTATGCTCTCTCTCTCTCTCTCTCTCTCTCTCTCTCTCTCTCTCTCTCTCTCTCTCTCTCTCTCTCTCTCTCGCTCGCTCCAGGTGACACCTTGAATGACGAGAATTCATATCTAAGCCATTTACAGGAACTGGGTTGAACTTGACTGGAAATTAGTTTAACATTTCTTTATTATTGATACGGTTTCATGTTTTTATTACTTCATATTTCATGGTATAACATTGTCATCTTTGCTTGTGTTTTATATCTATGATTAATGTATTTGGTTCAGTGATTAAAAATAAATGGTCTGTTTGTATTTAGATTATTTATTTCCTTCTTTCGTATAGTTGTCTTCTTGAAAGCTACAAATAAAGAATTAAGTAGTTGAAGGTAATTATGAAGAGAGGTAGAAATATAAAAATGATAATTCTGTTTTTCTAGCAACAGATTTGAAGGCAATTTTCCTTATTTCTGATATAATCACTAATGGCGTTTTTTTCGCATATCACTTAACTCTTATGCTGTCGTCGTCATTATTTATACTATACATAGATGGCTTGAAATTTTGCTGTTGTGATTTTACGAGTTTCCTGTTGTTCTTTAGAGCGACGCTTCACTGCGTATGTTTGTATAGTTTCCGGAAAAGTGCAGGAAATAGACTATATTATGTGAATACGTATAAGCGTACGGAGTTCTTCCGTCGATATTTGCTTTTGATAATACCACGGAAATTTAAATGAAATAAATGTTATGTTCACATGTCATTTTATTTGGTATTCTGCTTTTGTAGCATTTGATTTTATTGACTTTTATCTTACCAAAGATATTCTACATTTTGGTTTGTTTGGTTGCTTTGTTGACACGTTTGATCTTGATATTTTCCTTGAGTGAATTGCTGATTGAGTTATAGCTTTGAGTTTTATCAGTTCGATGATAACTCGGAAATCATTCCTGAAAGACAATAAGAGAGGAATATAGGAATAATCATACTATATCTAGAAATTTTAGACAAACCTCGTAATACCAATTTATTAGGCTGTTTGAAGATCGTTTGTCGATGGACGCCGACGAAGTGACGCCATTCAAGCTTGAGAAATTGAAAAGAAAAACACATGAACTAAGCAGTGGACGGCAATATTTCATAGCCACCGGTAAATTGCTCGATCTCAGCTTGTGTTAGCAGCAGACTGAGCGGGGCATGTCCATGTTGGCTGTTGAACTAAGCAAGCGCTGAGATTGCGTCGTGGTCAGCCAGGTCGATCGACCTCGATTGCCCGAAGCTGTCACCGTTTGCTTCATTTCGTTAAAAGGAGAATTTACTCTTCTTCTGTTTTTAAGAAATCTTTTCCTTTCCCCCAAGAGTAAAATGGATGTCTTATTCGTGGAACTGAAAAGGGTCTCATATTGTTGGGGGGACGTTAAAAAGCAGGTAAAATGAGCGTGATTTCTTGGTAACAATGCGGTAAAAACGGGGTCTGGACACTACACACATCATGTCAATGTTTGCACTGATGAGAGTTGTAACGTAAAGTCCCATTAGAGGTAAGGCTGCCCAGGTAACCACCAATGACCTCTTACTCAAGAGAGAAGCGACGATTTGATTGGCTTCCCGGTTCGCATCGGTTCAGGTACGTGAATGATCTCATGTGACCTACGGCGGATTATTCAAATGTAACTGGAATACTCGAGAGATATTCGCTGAAGACGACTTTAAAGTTATCAATAATTGCTAAATCGATTTGTTATCGATAATCGTGACTTCATTTTAAGCACGACATATATTTACTTAAATATTGTAGAGAGCGAAACCTTTTGAAAACCGGCGAAAGGCAGCGGTTCTGGAATCTGCTGGTCTGAGGTTACCAAATAGTACTAAAAGAGATGAGATGAACTTCTTCCAGAATTCAAGACTCCTGAGAGTGCCTTATTTTCGAAATATAATTACCAGCGAACTTGACAAGATCTTTCCCAGAGAGAGATGGAGAGAGAGAGAGAGAGAGAAAGAGAGAGAGAGAGCAGGAAGGACGTTAGCAAAGGTAGTTGTAGTATAAAGGTGTGTAAGCGTACGCGTGTGAGTGTGAGTGTGTGTCTGTGTGTGTGTGTATGTAGGTGTGGCTCGGTGTAGTAGTAGGGGGGTTCAGCCGAGCGCTGTGCAGTAGAAGTTCTGGAGACTTTGTGCTGCGAGCACAGGTGCCATTCTTGTGTGGCTTTATGAGACTCGTGCCTTGCTGCCGCTGCCTTTGGCCGTGGCTGGAGACCTTTATCGCCTGGATATAACGGAGGAGGGACTCTATTTCGGTCTTGCTCGCCAAGTGTTGATCGGTCATTACCGGCTCGACATTCTTCCAAAAGAGATTTACAGTGATATAAGCGACCTTTTTTTGTGAGTTGTGTTTTCGGTTTTGAAGACGACGGCATTCAGATCGCCCGGGTGTGGGAAGCAGCCGAGATGTTAGGATGTGTTGCTGTTGCAGGCGCTGCGGGGTAGTCGTTCGGCCCTGGGTCTCCTGCCGCGACCTGACAGCCATGCTTAGTTGACCTGCCTTCCCTTGCTTGCCCTCCCCTCAGATATTTCTTTGCCCCATTACGTAGCAATTGCTCCCCATTTTTTAACGTTGTCGTCATCCTCTTTCTCTCTCATTTAGTACCCACTCGTCATTTCCTACTGCAGTGACCTTCCCCTCATGTGCAAAGTGTTGTCAAGTGTTTTGTAAGTGTCACAAGTGTTTCTTTCTGGGGTTCCTTCATCACAGTACCTGTAGATAAGCGGAGAGCCCTTAGGGGGTTGGCGTGTGCCATCGTCACACATCCTGGGGTCTATGGCCTGAGATCCACGTGTGAGGGTCGGTCGGTGTATGAGTGCGTGAGCTTGAAGCCAAAACATGTTTGGCAGCTTAGTTCAAAAGTTGCAGTCGCTGAGCCCCCTGGCCAGCCCAACCACCTCGCCCTCCACCAGCCCCAAACTGAGGAAGAGACTCGGTTTCGGGAGATCCCGAAAGAGGAAAGATGCTGGCTACTCCCGAGAGGACCTCCGGGAGGTGCAGAGCGAACCCGAGCTGGAGTACGACGGCCCCAGCAGGGACCGTCGAAAGACCAGCGCCCCTGCTCACACCACAGCCCTCGCCCCTACGGCTCCTGTCCCTATACTGGGCAGAGGGCACGCTCATGATTATCCTGCAGGAGGTAGTGTCGGCGGCCGTGGGCGGCCTGTCGTGGATGAACCCTATCCAATGCACCCTGACCTGGAAAATATCTATGATGTACCCGCCAGGTTGAGGAGGAAGGTCGACACGCCCACTCCTGCAGCCAGGAGAGTGGAAGGATCTCGCACTGTGGGAAGGATGGAGGGTCTTCGACAGGTAGGGCAATTCGAAGTTTTCATTCTTGGAAACGAAATAAATGTCTCCGTTTTTATTTTTTATTTACTTTTTTATTTTTTTTTATTTTTTTTTTATTTTATTTTTTTTTGTAGCAGCATGGCGGTTGTCACTGCTACTAAAAGTGTTGGTGGAGCCATTTGTCTTCTTACTGTTTTTAAATGTTTCCCCGGGCAAAAACCTAGAGAAATTTAGTAGTGATAAATATAATTTTGATGCAAAGTCGGTTTTCACTGTAACAATCTTAGTTATAGGGCAAAATAGTATGCCGAAGTTAAATATTGATAAATGTTACGTGTATTGTCAGTTACATGTTTATACACAAACACACACACACACACACACACACACACACACATATATATATATATATATATATATATATATATATATATATATATATATATATATATATATATATATATATAACCGTTGTAAATGTGTTATAGACGACTGTTGCAAGCATGATATACACATTACATGTAAGTATGTAAGTATAGTCTTGAATTTTATTTATTTTTCTTGCTCATATTTTCATTGAACTTCCTGGATATAATTTTAGTACTTGAGGAAGTGAATATTGATGCAGCTTCGTAATCTGGGCCAGGGATTGATAGTCAGGCTTCTTTAGATAGCACTCGTCATGACAGAAAATTTTAAGACATGAAATTTTGTATCGAATTTGATTTCCTTTGACATCATTTCGTCGCCGTTATAATAGCAATTATTTTTTTTTCTAAATATTGTTATCGTTTTGCAATGGCCAGATTTATTTCATATTTTTTAAATGTCATTCCTTATGGTGACAATAATAATACTTATAGTACTTATAATGATACTGATAATCAAAATATTTGACGTTCCTGTAACACTAATCTTGACAGAATTGGTAACAGCGACACCAAAATTGGTGTTCATTTGATAAGTTAGCAGTGAGTGAGGTTCTGTATTTATTGATCGAATAATTAGATGAGATCATTTCGAATTTGAATTTCATTTCAGATCCAAATGTCTTCTAAAGTATTAGGATTAATCTTTTTTTCTGTTCTCTGGCTCATATTCTAAGGAGTCACGTCGTCCCGCGTACCCAGTTGGTCAGCCGCTTTCCAGGAGGTCTGGCTAGGACGCCACTACCGGAACGATTTTTGGTCAAGAGCGTCACGAGATTTGCGAATTTTGGCAACAGGTCATACCAAATATAAAATATTTCAAATTTAACGCTTCGTCCGAACTGAAGCGAGAATTCACTATGAAAAGAGGGTTAGATTTTTAATTTTTGGTTTTTAGGCAGTGGATATGTTTAATAATGTTACAGTAAGTTCTTACAAATAATTTCTTACAACAAGATCATTCTTGCATCTTTTATTTCATCTTTATTGTTTTTTTTTTATTCTTAAGTTGTTAAACGAGAATTTGGCGGAAACCCGCCACGTTAACGATCTTAGAACCTTCTCGTGTTCATTTTTGCGTGTTACGTTAATCCGTCTTTTTGTCCTTGGTAATCATCTTCCCTTGCAATGGGTAAGAGAGGAAAAGGCTGTTGATATTTATATAACTTCGGAATCAAGTATGGATTCTTATGAAACGCTATATCGCACTTGCCATATTAGGACATATTATGTAACTATTGAGTTTCAGACTTCATTATAACCCCCTGGCTTTTGCACCAGGCGTCTACAGTTGGTTGCAAGTGTTTGCAACATTTTCCTATCAGGCCTCAAATTGTCTATTGGAAGCTAGCCTAACGTTTTGAATTTCAGATAGAGGTGTTCATTTTGTACTCACCCTCCTTGTTTTTATTATTATTATTATTATTATTATTATATTTATTATTATTTATTATATTATTATTATATTATTATTATTATTATTATATTTATTATTATTATTATTATTATTATTATTATTATTATTATTAATTATTATTATTATTATTATTATTATTATCCACCATGAATATGTACACATTTCTTTGATTGCTACTTTGCTGGGAAATGTTATACTTAAACTATTATTTCAACAACCATGTAGAACACATCCGGTACTACAGTACTTCCCTTAAACGTAGCATTTAAGCCAAACTTTTCCATAAGATTTTGTCGATGATGACTGTTTCTAGCCATCCTTTTCTAGTCATTCTGTTTTTAGTGCAGAGTCTGGTTGGGAACAATTCTCGGACATATGAGCAGGCACATTAAGAATTATATTTAATCTCAGTAGTTGAAGCATGTATCCCCCACATTGTGTATGAACATTTGTTTTTGCGTCTTTTGTTGCTAAGTTGGTATATAGACAAGAAGCCTATTATTACATAAGTAGTTTATGCAGTTCTTCCATTTTCCATTTGAAGAAGTCTGAATCACACAGATGAAACTCTACTGCTAATAGTTGAAAATTTGTTAAAATTCCTTTCAGAAGACATTACAGCTTTTTGAGAAAATAAAACTCTTCAGGGGTGATTTTAAAGGCTCGAATCTTATTGAAAGCTACCAACATCAATTAAAGGAAAGGTTACAGTAGAAGTAGGTTTTTTTTCTTCAGCGATTTTTGTTTTTTACTGAAAACCAGTTTCAGTAAAGTCTGACCTCGCATACGCGGGCTGCTGCTGCTGCTGCTGCTTCTTTGGAAGAATGAGAATATTGTCAGTATAAAATCCTTCTTGTATTTCCATCAGAATTATCAGCTCCCAGGTTTTCATTATTAACACTGATCTCATTATAGTGACAGAATTATATTTATTACGGTTTTTTCGAAGATACAAATGAATTCGGAGAGGCGTCTGTTCAGAAAACCCGTTTTACATAACCACCTCTCTCTCTCTCTCTCTCTCTCTCTCTCTCTCTCTCTCTCTCTCTCTCTCTCTCTCTCTCTCTAGCTTATTGGAGCTTTATTAATTAGTATCGGTGGGGGCATGGTTTGTTTTTATGTGCTTTTAACTGTTTGCTAAATGAGGTTATGTTGTTCATTCTTTTACTGTGGGATGCAAATTACTTAAGTGTCTGTGCAAGACTATTTTAGTAATAGATATTTCTTTTTATATTGCAATTGTTTTTCATTGTTTTCAAAAAAAATTCTTATTCCTATTATTAATATTCTTAACAGTATTGTGCTTATTGTTGTTATTGTTTACGTTATTGATATTGTCCATGTTGTGTAATCTTTCTTAGTAATTTCATTATCTCATTGTAACGTCTTTGAAGTGTTAATTTTGTTCATATACAGAACTCTACATGTTGAAGTTCGCTCACCTCCTAAGTTATTCAACCAATGAATATTCTTCTAAAAAGGCCCTTTTTTTTTGTAATGGAGATCATTTCTGGAGATCACAGTAATCTCTCTCTCTCTCTCTCTCTCTCTCTCTCTCATATGATGTTCGTCTAGTTCTTGTAGTTTAGCTGCAAAAGAGTTCATCCACAGTTAAGGATTCAAATTTAAGTATGGAGTTGAAATTAACCGTTGTTGTGTTTTCTACGGAGCTACCCTTTACTAGGCAACACGACATATATATATATATATATAATATATATATATCATAATATATCTATATATATATAATTATTTATATATTTATATATACGACACATATATATATATATTATATGTATATATGTACACACACACACACACAACACACATATATTATAATATAATATATATATATACTATATATATACTATTTTATATATATATATATATATATATATATATATATATATATATTTAAGAGAGAGAGAGAGCGAACGTATTACAAGCTATTTTCAAATTGTAGAAAGCAAGAAACCAGTGATAGTCAGTTATGTTTCCGAGTATAGTTATTATCTTCTTCAGATCCAAGTAAGTGAATTTTAAGAATGATATCCGCGCACACATTTACGATAGTGAAGGTGCTCTTCCCGACCGACAGAGACGGTAAGGAAGGGTCACATTGGTTTAGTTTTTTTAGCATATACAGACTAAACTCAGTCAGCGACAGAATGAGAGAATTAAGACTGATAAGGAAGTGTTTTTATGTCCATTTTTTCCGCTCAATTCTCTGCAATGGTTGAATCCTCACGAACACCCCTATCAGATTCATTTCAAGGATCACGAATTCATCACGTCTCACATGACGTGTTGGGTGACATTCTCTCTCTCTCTCTCTCTCTCTCTCGGTCATCTTTGGAATTAGATGAATAAGCAGTTTCGTATGTTTATCGAGCCTTTCCTTTTTATTGGTTCCCTCTGTGACTTGCTGGTGATGAGTCAGAATTCCTATGAGTGAGGTGAAAGAGGCACCTTCTGCCAGGTATAAGATCTTACTGTCACATTTTCCTGTAAGCACATTTCTGTATGTGTACATAAAACGCCTTCACATTGGAAGATCATCATGTAATTACAATATCTTTACTCACACACGTGTTCAATATATTCAACGCGTTCATACATGTCCAGTGTGGACGTTCATGCACTTTCGAACTGTTATATATATATATATATATATATATATATATATATATATATATATATATATATATATATATATATATATATATATATATATAAAGGTTTTTGCCACGAAGGAAAAAATGAAAAAGCGAGATAGCCAAGTACTTTCGGTCCTGTTCGGACCCTTTACTGAGGCAAAGGGTCCGAACACGACCGAAAGTACTTGCCCATCTCGCTTTTTCATTTTTTCCTTCGTGGCAAAAAACCTTTATTTATACATAGCATCACGTTTTATATACTTCTTGATCAGTTATATATATATATATATATATATATATATATATATATATATATATATATATATACACGCACGATCACTCGTATCTTGTGGCTTTATATTTGGAAATATAATTACAAGTATCTTACGACCTTATGGTATGCTGTCGTACGGTTAGATTCTTGTAACCTGTAACACTTTTGTAATAATTGCCACAGTATTTTTTGGATAAATCTTAATTTATTTTGTAAATGGCCATATGTTACAATATTGTGTTTTGTTGTTATTATTGAAGTGATAATAACACCTACCAGCAACGATAGAAAATGAAAAATGGAAGTAGAAGAAAAAAAGGAAATGAAGAGGTTGGTACAGAAGTTACGACATGCTGCTCGCTACTCGTACCATGGAAACACTAGTACAGGTACTTCTTGTGTGTGTTTAGGGAGAGAGAGAGAGAGAGAGAGGGAGAGAGAGAGAGAGACCGTTATTTATCAAGTACAGTCTTGTGGCGTATTATGTATTATAACACACCGCAGGAGGTCAGCCGAGAAGGTAGTGAATTGACCTCCCCCATTCTCTTCTCAAACTCTGAATCAAGATGGGGACCTGTTTTGTAGGTCATGCGTTGGTTCAGTATATCGACATTGTTGCCATGTTCACTGCTTGGTGCTGACCTGTCTTGATGAGGAACAAGAAAGTTCAAGAACGTGGTCGTGTGAAATTTGGAGGGTTTGTTTTTCTCTCATCGTGCTGTTTCGTATGGAGATTATTACATTTTTTTATTGTCATTATTATGACTGTTATAATCTGGTCAAAGTTTAAATCTCTGGCGACCTTGTATGGTAGAATTATTCATGAAAAAGTGTGCGTGCTTCGGAAATTTGTAGAGTGAAGAAGTCTGTTCTCTGTTATTGTAGAGCGAAGTCGAACGTCTTTCCAGTTTGCATGGATGATATTTGAACCTCGCCTGATCTGTTCCTGAATTGAGTTTATTTGTTCCGCGGATTGTCATCGGCAATAGTGGAAGTCAAGATAGAATGATTAACAGTTTATGCATTTCCACATGCACAGTACCCCTCCTATTATGTCATCAGCATTGACAAATGTACATCCTCTGGAAAAAGCGCATGCATCTTACTGTGCTGAGCGAACAGTGCGTAACAAACAAACAAACAAACCAATTAACTGACTCCTGCAAAGTATGATGGATGTCAGAGGAGTTTCACAGTTCCAGAGGTCATGTTTTACCGGGCATTTTGTCAACTCTTTGTTCTGGTATTCTTATTTGCCTTTTAGTCACTTGTGTAGAGAGAGTATTTGCTCAGTATTTTCACGATTTTATGGCTAATTATTCATTTGATTTATATCTACATTCAGATACTCGCCTGCTTGAATTATTTTTTGTGTTATTACAGTGTTGTGTAGCAGTTGCGACGTCACAAATATTTTTAATATCAAATATTATAGTTGATCGCCGTTGCTTTGAAGCGAATGCCATTTCCATATATTATTATCCTTTATTTAATATTTAGAGAATAATAATAGAGATGCTATGCTTGTTTTGTACGTGTATGGTTTTGCTGTTCTACGGTTAAATGTACGGGTGATAAAATGAGATATATCTTTCTTCGCATGCAATCTAAGAATGTTGACGAATTCAACAATTTCTTAAGAAGAAAGTACTGAAAGTATAATAAAACGAGTTTTGTTATTTCTTTATCATTTGTTTCTTGAAATGAAGATAGAATAGATATCCATATTCGTCTGCATTTTTTCAGCCCTGTAATCTTTCCTCTGTTAGAGGGAGGCGGATTTATTGTTTTTTAATGGAACGACCTTCATCAGGCAAAACGTCCGTTCACTGAATTGTCCGTTAAATGAGGTGACTGTATCTCTGAATCGTCTTATAGTATTCTTTAAATGACGGTAAAAGGTGAATTTCTCCTTCGGCATTTCATTGCATTTGTCGGCATAAAACACTATGAAACTGTATTTTCTGGTCGAAGTTGATATTGCTCGTATGAAAATGCACAATAGTGGATTATTTACTTGAGGAATTCCTACCTGTAGTCTACAGGAGTAAAGAGCACAACTGCTAAAGATTCTCTCATGGTTTCGTTTTGTGCTTCTGTTGCAAGAACAAGCGAAAGAGTGTATGTTGTGAGAGCAATGACAGAGTCAGTGTTAACATAAGAACATTAGATAAAGGCCCTAATACAAAGTAGATTTAAAAAAAAAGATATAAATAATGTTAAACGTATTAATTTTTAACGAGATCTAAAATGCAGGTGATTCATTCCATTTTTTAACAAGCAAATTACCCTCATCTTAACTGGGAGAATTGGCTAATTCTTGGCCGTTTTCTATCCGCTGGTAAAAATGGGGTGACTTGAAGCAACTGTCTGCGGTTTGGTATTAAGCATAATTTCTCTGTCATTAGATGACGAATTGCTGTAAGCTAACGGAAGCGAGCCAAGATACCAAGTTCATCAGTCCATATTTTAAGTCTCTCTCTCTCTCTCTCTCTCTCTCTCTCTCTCTCTGCGGAGCGGGTGCATTTCAGGCTGTCAGTCAGATTAAAGAGATTTACAATCAAATGAGAGGAGTACAATACATTTTTATTGACTGGAAGTCAAACATCAATGACTCCCAGCTACTTTTGACTTGAAGTCTGATATTCCCTGTTAACTGATGTGCCGCAAATTTGTGAAATAATTTCTCCTTAGAGAGTCATCGCCTAAACTGGAAAATTCGACGTTTTTTAACTTAATTTGTATCCCACATGAAAGGGCAGCGGAAATAGGTAATTGAAACTAGGAATCCTCACACGGATGTTGCCTATTTACCAGACTGAAAATATTGTAAATAAAGATGCTTATCGGTAAAATTGTAATAATCACGGATGACTGTCAGTACCAGCCTCGCAGTTTTGCTCAGCAGGTAAAATATTCACCGAGATTAAACTTCTGACCAGTTATATGACCCATCTCTATGAAAGATTATATTACATACAATTTGTTTATAATTATCGTAAACTATTTGCAATTTATGGCTAAAGGTTACATTAACAACACGCTATATTTTTTTTTTTACATTCTTTTTATTACATCAGGATAAACGTATTACTTAATTTCGTGGTGTAAAAATGTTGTTTACCAGTCGTGCCATTTTGTTTTGGTGTCCTATATAGGCGAGCAACACAAGTGAGACACAGACGTGCTATTTGCATCAGAGACCTAAGTCCTGATGATCCACTTCTGAAGGAGATCACCAGGTTAAATTCGAAAATCCGGTAGAATCAGTCGTCAGCGACACGAAGAGAAACCCCAAGCACAGATAGAACAAAAGCTCGGTACGAAAGATCAATTAAGTTGCAGCTCAAGAGAGATGCTATCCGTTCATTCAATTGATTGAAATGCGCAGAATACGGCAGAAGGGAAGACGTGCGTGTCAAGCGCATCTGATCGCCTCTTCCTCCTCCTCCTCCTCCTCCTCCTCCTCCTCCCCCCTTCCCTCCCGCCCCTGCTCCCTAAACAATTGGTAATTAAGGTCGGACGAACGTGACGATTGTACTTGTGAGATGCCTAGTTAAGAGGAAAGGATAAAGCCTTGGTCAATTTACTTATGCTTTGCTTCCTGCTTAAATGGGGCGAGCAAACAGATCTCTCGAACGACTGT
Source organism: Macrobrachium nipponense (assembly GCF_015104395.2). Lineage (NCBI taxonomy): Eukaryota > Metazoa > Arthropoda > Malacostraca > Decapoda > Palaemonidae > Macrobrachium > Macrobrachium nipponense. Next base: position 13,550,776 of record NC_087203.1, read on the forward strand.
TTACTGTCGAAAATGTAATCTCATTTTGACATTTCAGTCTCAGGTCGGTTTTACATATTTACGCTGACGCGCGGAAAATCTTTACAATTTAAGGTTTCCTATTATTCTCTCAGAATTGAATCGTTTTTCGTGGTAGTACGTTTTATTTTTGAGTTGGTTTTTTTGGATTCCTATCACGATTTAAAATTTTTCAAAAAGAATTTTAAAGTAATTTCTTTTCTCTGTCTTGTGATTATTATACCCCAGTGTAATATTCAGTATGCTTTCCTGTGCATGTTTGTCATATTCAAACTTTTTTATATAAAGCTATCCTCATATCACATACTCCTTTTTCATTTTTAAGTTGTTAAACTTGTAACTCACAATTAATTGTATCTTTTGTATCTGTGGGAATCTCTTTAAGAATCCGTTACGGGATTTACAAATATTTAGATCCAGAAATATAGGTTACCTGGAGATTTTCACATTTCTGACCTTATTTTGTCATTGTACATGTAATGGATGGCCCATTTTGACTGTAAACAGTCGCATATCTTAGGGTGAATACAAAATGTAATCTTAATTTTGTGGAAGAGGTTGAGTTAATAGGTGGCTGCATTGCAACAAATTCTTTTTTCCGTTATCGAGATACTTCACAATAGCTTGGCAACAAACATAAGACAACTGAGTCTATAAGGTTTTAAGAAAGGAAAGGAGAAGGAGACAGAGAGATGGGGTGATGTAGGACGAGGGAAGTAGAGATAAATCCCACGAGGCGAGGAAGGGGAGATGGAGGTCGTTGATAGATCCCTCCCTAGGTGAGCATCTTGTCACGTTGCAGACATCTGAGCAATCACCAGTGGTCATTTGAGCGTTAAGACTGCCTTTGGAACTCTCCACACTGGGTGTCAAAGAGAGAGAGAGAGAGAGAGAGAGAGAGAGAGAGAGAGAGTGGGCAATGGCATGTTGGGATTAGAATAGAGTCAACATTGCCTGAAAGGGCAGTGGGGCAATGAAAGTAGGTCTGTAGAAATAAAGTCCGTGATTTCTCAGATTGCTTTCCCCGAATCGGTGTTCTTTAGTTTTTGGGTTTTTGCGATTATTTTCAAGGATGAAATTTACTTTACTTTTTCAATAACCATCTAAGTTTCTTACTTTTTTTACAGGTGATTTTTTTCTCAACTTTACGTGTGTATTATCTAAGCAAATGTTGACCATACTGTTTCAGTTACTTAGTTCCAACTATTTTTTCATAGCGTAAAGGAGCTAAAATTCTATGTTTATCTGTGTTTTTCATCCAAGAAAACTGATCATTCAACATCTCCAGATTCCGCATCTTCATTCTTTTCTAATTGTGGAAGACGATGAACTGCCTCAACTTTCTATTTGAGAGAAGCGTTTGGAGAATGGGAATGCTTTCTGCTTTACTCCATTATAAATCAGAGGAGTCGATGGCCACATTTGGGAATGCTTTCTCCGTTACTTCAGTGGCCACATTTGGGAATGCTTTCTCCGGTACTTCAGTGGCCACATTTGGGAATGCTTTCTCCGGTACTCCATGAGGAAGAGTTGATGGCCACATTCGGGAATGCTTTCTTCGTTACTCCATGAGGAAGAATCAATGGAAACATTTTGGAATGCTTTCTCCATTACACCATTAGGAAGAGTCGATGGCCACATTTGAGAATGTTTTCTCCGTTACTCCACGAGGAAGTGTCGGTGGCCACATTTGGGAATGCTTTCTCTATTACTCCACGAGGAAGAGTCGGTGGCCACATTTGGGAATGCTTTCTCTATTACTCCACGAGGAAGAGTTGATGGCCACATTCGGGAATGCTTTCTCCGTTACTCCATTAGGAAGAGTCGATGGCCACATTTGAGAATGTTCTCCGTTACCCCACGAGGAAGAGTCGGTGGCCACATTTGGGAATGCTTTCTCCATTACCCCATGCGGAAGAGTCGATGGTCACTTTTGGGAATGCTTTCTCCATTACTCCCTAAGGAAGAGTCGATGGCCTCATTGCCGAAATCCTCAGACTGCCTGTATTAAATGAGAGAAAGCGATTCTTATCGAATCGAAAATGTCCATAAACACGTAAACGTCTCAACCATTAGAAAAATGGCTGGAGGCTCGGGGATGCAATCGGTGATTGAAAGAGGCAGGCGAACAAATATGGAGTAATTAGTCTTTTGTTGATTATCTGATAAGCATTTCATCATGAAGGGAATTTCACGTTTAACAGACATTGCAATTCTCTATTAAGTCTTCATTTATTTTCGGCTGGCCAACTTGAGGGCATTGCTAATCAGGATTTAAATTGCGGTTTAAATATTGGAATTCTTTCGCTTTTTGGATTGTTATTTTTTTTACTTGTGAACGCTACGTCGAAGATTTTGACGACTTACCTTTGCTGGAAATATGCCATAACCTGTGATTTCTCTCTCTCTCTCTCTCTCTCTCTCTCTCTCTCTCTCTCTCTCTCTATCTCTCTCTCTCGTCTCTCCTCTCTTCTCCTCTCTCTCTCTCTCTCTCAGAATTAAAATGCTTTGAAAGTTTTTGTGAAATGCTATTAATTAGTTTGATTATATGTCATAGGCCCAGTTGAATGAATTCAAGTATGTTTTCACATTGCTGAGAGAGAGAGAGAGAGAGAGAGAGAGAGAGAGAGAGAGAGAGAGTAATTCTTAAAGGTCGATTACCGCTGATATGGCCAAATAAACTACAAGACGAGACGGTCTTCCTGACCTTTCGCTGTATTATGTTTGAGAACCGGTACTTGTCGCGAGTTCCCAGCCCCCCCACAATCTCCTCCGCCCTTTCCGCTGTGATAATGTGCTATGATAAACAGCAGCCGAATTGTATTAGCTCTTACCTGTATTGATTACGTATCAGGAAAATGATTTATGATGATGCAATGGACTTTTGGAAAAACTTTCTGAATGCAAGCGGTTATTTATTTATTTTTTAAGCAAATGTCCGTGAGGTGGGTTGAGTCATTGCGTTTTATTAGCCCAGGCCTGGAGAACCGTGAAGGGTTGTGTTCAGCCCCTGAGGAAGCAGTAGACATGCAGGAATAGAATTCCTAAGCCTTGCAGTAGAAGGAAGAAAACGGCCTTTGAACCCACTTCTGTAGTGTCAATGTGAAGAGGTGGACTGACGGTTGTTACGAAAACGCCTCAGAGGCAGAGGAATCCACCACCCAAGCTGAGTTCTAATCTCCAACTGATTTATTTGCAGAGTAGCTGAATCTTTTAATGCGTGAGATCTGATACCGATAGCGCGGTTTCGCTTTACTCTTGTTTTTTTTTTTCTATTTTTTTTTCTTGGCCACCATTTTAGGAGGAAGGCGTGACTGTTGATAAATAGGGCGGCCGATGGATATGGATTCTCGGCCTCGGGACCTGTAGGGAGCTGCAGGTGTCCGGCTCAGGATATCGCCTCATCACAGACTCTGATAGTAATTCTTTTTCTTTTGCTTTGTCCTCTTCTTCCTATTTATTCTCGTCTCCCTCCATCTTTATCTCGTCTCCTTCATCTTCGTCTCTATCTACTTTTTGATTTTTCTTTCCATTATGTCTTCTTTTCCTCCACCGATTTTCACCCTGTTGATTGCCTTCTTCTCCAACTTCTTTTTATTCCTTCTCCTCCTCCTACTCCTCGTTTTTACTCGTCTTGCTTGTTTTTCTTCTTCGTCTTCTTCACCTAATGTTTTGCTTTGGCTTCCTTTTCATTTTCTTCTTCTTCGTCCTCTTCCTCTTCTTCATGATTCTTGTTTTTACGTTGATGCTGTACCTCCTCCTCTTCGTTTTACCCATATTTCTTCTTCGTCGTATTCTACGTCGTCACTCCCTCTGCATTACTTCTTCATTGTTTCTCTTCTGCTACTGTCCCTGTTCATGTGGTGCTTTTAATTTGTAGTAAAAGTGCATTTTATATTCATTATTTATTTTGTTTGGTTAATTTCGCAGTTATTTATGATTACATTGTTTTTAAATAGGCGATATTGGTAATAAACAATATCTTGTTGGATGAGATAGATTTATGCCTTTTTTGTCTATATGATTATAGAAAGTTCTTTAAGAGACATAACTCCGGTTTTAATTCAATATCTATTGATTTCTTGATATTCTCTCTCTGACTTAATTGTCTGCTCTCTCCGAAAATGTCCCATTGCGTTCGTGTTGCTAAGAGCAAGAGATATTTAATGTATTTCTTCAATATCAAAGTATTCTTTCCAAAGCCACTCACTATGGAAATTCTGGCATGTTATTCTTGTACCCACAGAGTCACAATTCCTGGAGTTTTTGACATAATTGCTCGTATCTGTTGAATTATCTTTGTCACAAAACACGTCTTTGGTTTCGGTCTGTTACCCATCGGTGCTTCATTTAATCCAGACCGCATAATGGTGCTCTTCTCTGCAGTAGTTTTTTTCTCTTTCAGCAAATAATATCACTTTTGTTTCTTTTCATTTCTTCACGGTGGTTTGTCTTTGCTAACGCCTAATTTATTATTAGGTTCTTCTGCCTATAGTTCTTTTGCTTCGTGTTATTATTATTATTATTATTATTATTATTATTATTATTATTATTATTATTATTATTATTATTATTGTTACTTATAGTAGCATGTCATAAAATGGAGAAACAAATCCGCTGTAATGTATATGTGCATATAATTGAAGATAAATCTCTACAGAGACCTTTTCGGGAATATGCTCGAACAGATTCACGGAAGCTCTCTGTGTACAATTATATTTAAATATCTGTACATATACATAACTGCGGATTTGTTCCATCAGTATTATTATTATTGTTATTAATATTATTATCATTGGATATATAATTCAGTATACAGGGAGATTAGAATTCATAGTCTTTTCGCAATATTCAACACTGGATTGAGTTAGCGAATTGAGTATGAAGATGGTCGTATGCACTTGAGAGAGAGAGAGAGAGAGAGAGAGAGAGAGAGAGAGAGAGAGAGAGGTGGGCGGAACCGTTTATCCGCAGACGGTGCCGTTTATCCGTAGAGTACATTGTTCTGAAAGGCTAATCGTGATAACCGAGAGGGAGAGAGATTCGCAAATGGCATACTCATCCTAGACATGGAAATTCCAGGTACTACATACGGTACATTGGACCAAGCACCGTTCCATGTGGCTGAAAAGTCTCTAGATTGATCACAAATCTTCTCACACCTCTTATAGTCTGCCGGTGGTCGCAGGAGAGCCTGAACTAGAAAGACCTCGTTCCTGGAAATTTCATTTTTTTTGTTTTGTTCGCGGGTGGTCAAGATGCGACGGTAGATACTGGGCATTTCGGGGAATAAGGATCCCTTATGAATGGGTTACGCCCTGTGTTACTAGATTGTATTAACCCTTATGACCTTTGATTTTATGGTAAAGGGTTGAGGTACCTGTCTGTCTCTCGTAAACTTATGTATGCATGTATGTCCGTCGGTCATGACATACAATCTTTCATTTTTTCGTATTTTTTGTTAACTTGCGTAAATGGGAATAATGGAGTATTTCTTTCGTCGCATGATCAGAACGTTATTGTTATTAGAAATATTCTCACTATTACTAATAACAATATTTCTAGCAGTAATTGGCGGAGAGCTAGCCTGCAAACCTTCCCACATCGCTGGCCTCGACAGAACGAAAGATATCAAGTAACGCCGAATAAGAAATGATTATCTTAGGTAGCGTAACACCAGAAATTTGACTGTGGATCAACGATGGTACACATACGCCGGGCTAGATAGACATTAAAGTTTGTACTCTTCAACACCGAACGTAAATTTCTTTCCTGCACCGGAAATTGATCGGCCCAAAAGTGGGTTGCGTTCACGTGGTGGGAAGAAGATTTCCTGGTTCAATGATAGACGTTGCACAAAAGGTTATTATTAGGCATAACACCATCTTGATCATCGTCATCATCATCGTGACAGAAAATAAATGTTGTAAATCGTTTGAGTGCCTCTATTAAAAGTCGAGCAGTTGAAACCTTTTAAGTCTTTCTTAAGCGTCTTTTGACGCCTTCTGTGTCTTCTCTTATCTCCTCCATTTGTAGGCCACTTTGCGTCGACGGGTCACTGATTCAGTTCTGACCCTTTTTCTATGTTATATACACATATATGTATGTATATGTATTACACACACACACACACACACAAATATATATTATATATATAATGGTTTTATATATGTATAATATATATATAGATGTGATGGTATAATATATATATCTATATATATATATAATATATATTATATATATATATATATTCATATAAATCATTCCCGTATCCTTTTAGTGGAAGCTGGTTCCAGAAGCTATTACACTTACTGTTTCCAGCAAGTATTTTTGGAGATGAGTTGGTGAACCTTATGTCCTGACACATAGACGGTCAAGTTTGGGCTTATGTGCCGACAGCGTCTAGCTTTCATTGGTGGTTAATTATCCTGGTAGTTACTAGACAGGGTTGCGTAACTTCGGTTATCGGGCGACCTCAGAATTGGAAAATAGATCCTTTCTGTTGTTTTCCTGCTTGCCGTACTTATGAATGTATAGGGAGGTGGGGCTAACTACACAGCAAACTCTTTCACTGACAGAAATGTGGCTTTGAAGAGTGAGCAAACTTGAATGATTCAGGAAACACGAAAGCAGCAGAGTATTCCAGATTCTTGAAGACACTTCCTTGCAAAACTGATCAAAAGGTTGATCTCGACCTCCAGCTTCATTTGTCCAATTCGCGCAGCTTGATGACTGCCTGCCTGCTCAGCCTCACAACTCGGCTAATGATGAACGCAGAGGACATAACGCTCTTTGCCTACTAAAAGCTCTCGGTTATGAATAAAACAAATATATGGTGATGCCATGGTTTTGGACTTTCCTTGTATGTTAGTATGTACGTATGTATGTATTACATTTGTGAGAGTACGCATAAATACGCGTACAAATACATCACAACCTTCTATTCGTCAGGTTATGATTTAGTCTTGATATTTGAATAATTCATCCAGATATGATAAATAGTTGTGAATGTAAGAATCTTCTCGCTGGATATACAAAACTTTTTATATACATATATATATATATATATATATATATATATATATATATATATATATATATATATATATTTTAACAAATTCTTGCATAGGACTATGGTCCGATTTCTCTTATTTCCAGTGTTCACACATATTAAGCCGAAAAGTACCGTTTGATATCGAATTCACTAAACCATAGGAATGACATACACTCAAAGGTTATTATGATTTATAAGAATCATGGCCGGGTCAGACGTACTTATCACTTATAATTCCTCGATGTTAAGCGATATTTATGGTTTAACCTTTTGAATTTGCATATATATATATATATATATATATATATATATATATATGTGTGTGTGTGTGTGTGTGTGTGTGTGTGTGTGTGTGTTTGTATGTGCACTGGCATATGAATAGTATATATTTTCATTTTTTTCATGAATTATAATTTTCGTGACTAAATATGTATAAAACAGGATTGCAGCTGAAACCTTAAAGCGCTAAATAAAACTTGAAAGAGACCTTACCTTACCTTACAGACCTTACAGTTCGTTCGGGTTGCCCCAGGTCCCTCAGTGTGAGGCACCTCTAATGTCTACCAGAGAGTTGCTAGTACATCTTCCGGTATATTTTGCATCTTCCAATCTTGGATGGTCTGGGATGCAGTTTAGATATTTGTCGAGCTTATTCTTAAACACATCTACGCTCACTCCTGATATATTTCTCAGATGAGCTGGCAACGCATTGAATAGACGCTGCATTATCGATGCTGGTGCGTAGTGGATTAATGTCCTGTGTGCTTTCCTTATTTTTCCTGGTATTGTTTTGGGCACTATTAATCTACCTCTGCTTGCTCTTTCTGATATTTTTAGTTCCATGATATTTTCTGTTATTCCTTCTATCTGTTTCCATGCCTGAATTATCATGTAGCGTTCTCTTCTCCTTTCTAGAATATATAATTTTAATGATTGTAGTCTTTCCCAGTAGTCAAGGTCCTTAACTTCTTCTATTCTAGCTGTAAGGACCTTTGTACACTCTCTATTTGTGCAATATCCTTTTGATAGTGTGGGTACCATATCGTATTGCAATATTCAAGTGGACTACGAACATATGTTTTATAAAGCATAACTCATGTGTTCAGCTTTTCTTGTTTTGAAGTGCCGTAACAACATTCCCATTTTTGCTTTACATTTTGCCAAAAGAATTGCTATTTGATCATTGCATAACATGTTCCTATTCATCATCACACCAAGGTCTTTAACTGCTTCCTTATTTGTGATTGTCTCATTATTAGGTCCCCTATATGCATATAGCTTTCCTTCTCTGTCTCCATAATTTATTGATTCAAATTTATCAGAGTTAAATACCATCCTATACTTTGTTAAGGTCTCATCACAAGCAATTTCTCTACTTATTCTTGTGTCATCGGCGAAACTACTCACTACCGAATCCTTAACATTACTGTCTATGTCTTCAATCATAATAACAAACAGTATTGCAGCTAACACCGTACCTTGTGGCACACCGGATATTACCTTGGTTTCATCCGATTTCTCATCGTTTGCAATAACTATCTGTTTTCTGTTGTGTAAAAATTCTTTTAACCATCTTCCTACTTTATCTACGATATTGTGTTTTCTAATTTTCTTTGCTAATATATTATGGTCTACTTTGTCAAAAGCTTTTGCAAAGTCTAGATAAACCACATCTGTTTGCATTTCCGCTTTTCATATTTTTTAATATGTTCTCACGGTGGACTAACAGTTGGGTTTGTGTACTTTTTCCGGGTACGAAACCGTGTTGTCCTATATTAAACAAATTATTTTTTATTAAATGTTTCATAATATTTTTCTTCATTACCCTTTCATACACTTTCATAATATGTGATGTTAGACTCACAGGCCTATAATTACTTGCCTCAAGTCTTGATCCACTTTTGAAAGTAGGGGTGATATATGCTAATTTGTGCTCATCATAAATCTTGCCTGTATCTACACTTTGTCTTAATAATATTGCAAGTGGCTTTGCGATAGAATGAACTACTTTCTTTAACAAAATAGCAGGGATTCCATCAGGCCCTGCAGCAGCTCCATTTTTAATTTCATTAATTGCCTGCACAATATCAGCTTCCTTAATTTCTATGTCAGCTAAATATTCACTATTTCGTCCCTTACTTCTATATCATTATCTTCATTATCTATTCTAGGGTGAATTCTCTCTTATATCGTTCTGCCAGTATGTTGCAAATTTCCTTTTTTTTCATTCGTTAATCTCCCTTCAATTCTCAGAGGGCCTATTTCTATTCTTCTTTTATTCATCTTCTTCGCATATGAGTATAATAGTTTGGGGTTTTGCTTGATATTTAATAGGGTTTTTTCTTCCAATTCCCGTTTTTCATTTTCTTTTGATTGTATAATCTTTTGTTCTGCATTTTCTATCTTACTTTTTAGTTCTATAACTTTTCCATGCATTTTTTTCATTTGCAAGACCTTTTTTCCACTTTCTGATTTTCTGGAACAAGATCCTTCTGTCTCTTGGCATGCATGAATGATGTTTACTTTTCTTCTTCGGTATATATTTATCCACTATTTTCTCTAATATTTTATATAATATCTCCGTATTTACCCTTATGTCATCACTTACGAAAATGTTATCCCAATCTTTGTTTAATTCTTCATTTATTTCTGACCACTTTATATTTTTACTGTAGAAGTTGTATTTTCCATATCCTTCCCACTTTTTCATTTCTTGCTTATCTCTGTTTTCACTTGCTTTGGAATGAACTGTTAATTCTATGACATTATGGTCTGAAATACTCGCATTATAAACTATTATTTCTTTAACATAAATTCATCTCGTTCACAAATACTAGGTCTAAAGTATTTTCCTTTCTTGTTGGCAGGTGATTTATTTGTTGAATGTTGTATTCTAGTAGCATATCTAATAGCTTTTCGAATTGCCTCTTATCTTCTGCACTACTATTACTCTCTTTTTTATATGTATAAGTACATCCACAATCTCCTATTCGTTCTTTCCATTCTACGAAAGGAAAGTTGAAGTCACCAGATAGGAGAATAGTCCAGTCCTTGTGATTTCTACATATATCATCCAATTTTTCAATTATTAAGTCAAACTCTTTAGTATTAGGAGGTCTATATATTACTATGTTCATTAATTTTTCAGATTCAAATTCTACCGCTATTAGTTCACATTCTGAGTTACTATATTTCTCATATATTTTTCCTTGTTTTTTGTCTTTCCCATATATTGCTGTTCCCCTTGATTCCTATTTTTTTCTATCTGATCTATAAGTTTGGAACCCTTTTATTTGATCATCATTCCCAGTCTCTTGGGAATACCAGGTTTCACTTATATTCATTATATCTATTTTCCTTTCAATTTGGGTTAGTGCTTCTAAGTACTCTATTTTTCTTTTTGAGTTACTCGTAACTAAACCCTGCGCATTCATCACTATGATGGTTTGCGTGTTTTCTCCTTCATTTAATATTGGTAGTAATAAGGATTTTCCCATGTCTCTTTCCTGTTCTGGTATGTTGTTCTTTTTTCATTTCCAGAAATTCTGACATTAAAAAATCCAACTTTTCCATAATATTTGATCTTCATTCATCATAATTATTCATTTTGTGTCTGAATCTGCAATTTTCTCCGTTTCTGCAATATCCTCTTGCATAATAAATACAGTTATTATCCCTTGAGTAGAATTTTGGAGCTGATGCATTGAAATTTTTTGCTGACATCTCTGCATATCTCATTGGTGGTTTGCTTTTCTCTTTTACCTGATATTCTTGATTTCTCTCTTTATTTGTTTCTTTCTTATTTTGGATTTTATTACTTGGTTGGTTATTTATTTGATTATGATTCATGGCTACAGGGTGCATATATTTGCATTTTTTGTCGAACTTACATCCTTTTCCTTCTTTTAGGTTTTTGCATATTTTTGGATGCAGATCTCTGCAATCATCCCCATATCCATCTAGGTATGCACATTTACCATATATTTCATAGTTGTGACATACCTTAGGATGTTTGTAGTAACATCTTTCTCCAAATCTGCAATTCCCTCTTTTCAAAAGGTTGCAGATTTTGTCTTTCTTGTCTATTTTTTCCTCTTTCCCGTCATTGTGTAGATCTGGGTAGAGCCTCTTCGGGATTTGCTTTTCTGTTGCCATATCGTAATTTATTTCTTCGTAGGTATGCTGCTTTATTGCCTCATATGTAGTATCAATGAGTATCTCTGCATCCATACTTTTATCTTGTTCTTTGTTTTCCTTATTTTTTTCTGTCATTTCATTTTTGTTTACTTCTCTTCCGTTTTCCTCTTCTTCTTCTTCTTCTTCCTCTTCCTCTTCTTCTTCATCCTCAACTATTTGTACATTCAATCTTGATTTAATAACATTGTCTATCCATGATAGACATGTTGAACAAAAAATTCTTGTATCTTTTCTCATATCTTGCATTACCTCAGCACACTGTGGATGGGTCGGAATGTTGCATGCAGCACATTTTCTGATTAGGTTTTGTGGATTGACTATGCTATACCAAACCTTACACAGTTTGCATGCTTTTGGCATTCTTTTTCCTAATGCGTCAATTAGGATATTCACAAGATTCACCTTATTCATTTTCTTTGTCGGAATATGTTGGTTTATGTATATTTTCTTTATGAGTCTCTTGACCACTTGGATTTTATTTGGAACTTCTTCAATTATTTTCAAGATGTTTTCATTAGATTTGTTCCAGTTTGAAGGATTATATCCTTCTAATATATCTATGAATGCTTTTGTATCTTTTTGGTTAGGACTGTTGCTGATTTCATAGATGAGAAATGCCAGTTCCCTTCCTGCTACCTCATCGTATTGCGAATCCGCCAAGCAAGCTAAATTACGCCATCATCTTCCCGCAGTTGGGAACTTCCTGCATCTTGTTCTGCTTTAAACAGTAATTTACACTTGATAAACTAACTTAGAAGACGCTTTATCCTAATATTTTTCACACTAATCTTATCACCGATAGTTCACGAACACTTCTAGATATTTCTCAAATTCTAGTCGTATGTTAAACTTGTGATATCTGTTGATTAATCTGACTTCACGCGGGAACGTCTCACCAAGCAAGATGGCTACTACGAGAGGAATTTGAGAGAGAGAGAGAGAGAGAGAGAGAGAGAGAGAGAGAGAGAGAGAGAGAGAGAGAGAGAGAGAGAGAGAGAGAGAGAGAGGAGAATTCCTACACATTTATATAGATAGGCCGAACTACCATTTCACGGAAGCTCGTGAAGGAAGCTGTGGTTTTTAGGGAAATAAGGAAAAGTTTCGGGTCACCTTGGGATCACTGGTGATGGTATTTGTGAAAGTTAAAACACAGAGAGAGAGAGAGAGAGAGAGAGAGAGAGAGAGAGAGAGAGAGAGAGAGAGAGCGTGCTTTTCAAAGTATGCTGCAGATATATGAGAACGTTCAAGTTGGCCTTACTGCGCAATTGCATATCAAGAGGATTAGGAGGGTGCTCTCTCTCTCTCTCTCTCTCTCTCTCTCTCTCTCTCTCTCTCTCTCTCTCTCTCTCTCTCTCTCTCATAAACTAATCTAGCCTTTTTCATTAGGAAATGAGCCATATATTCAAATTCCTCGTAGTATAATGGTTTTTAGATTACTTATGTCGTGTTTACTTTTTCGTTAAATAACGTATATGTTATTTTTCTTCTTGGCTTGTCAGCGCTTTTAATGAGTCATGATCAAGACAAATCTTTTTTCCATGAACTCGGGGAAAAAAGCTATCAATCTTTAAATAAGATGATGTTATTAAACTTTTAGGTGACGCTACCAGATTTAATACTGATAAAAGAAGAGAGATGTTGTAAGGTATGATAGTGCCCCATCATTTTACCACGTGGAGCGTAAATGGGCCAGAGGTTTATTTTATGTATTAGCAATATGTTTTGCATATGTGACTTATTCCTATATTATATGTAATTGTTTGTATGGCCTATTTTTCCCCCTTTTTCCTTTTCGTCGAGCGTTGAGACATTATAGATGCCAAAAAGAAAATGCCGATATTTGAATTCATTGAATAAGCTACTCATGAAAGACCCAAATTCCCCGGGGAATGGCCTCTCGAAAGCATGCCGTACCCGAATTTGGGCTTTCCTCTTGCCCTGCTCTTTCCCCGCTCATTCATGCAAGCCGGCCTTGTTTATACGGGCATGGGCACTTGCCCTGAATGTGATGAGGTGTGAAAAACGGTGTCACACAAATGACTGACCTGTCAACAGGGACGGCTTTGCACTTTCATCTTGGTGATGTTGAGCATTGGTGCGTGGCACTGTTTCCCGTGAGAGAGCCATGAGGCAAGCTCTCTCTCCTCTCTCTCTCTCTCTCTCTCTCTCTCTCTCTCTCTCTTGAGTCGCTTGTCTGAGAAGAAGCAACAATGAGGTTGTGATAATCGCAGGTGGGACGCTAACCCCTTCACCTCCTACATCTAGCGTGATCCTCCCCTCTCCCTCCCCAAACCTCAGCAGGAGACAGCCAAGCGCCCCCCCCCCCCCGCCCCCCTCCAAACCATCACCACCCACTCCTATCTTTTCTATAACCTCAAGTCTTCTTACCCGACTTTCTGGCAGATTGTGAAGGAGAGGAGTTTCCCTGTTGGTTTTCCACGATGTCAGTCTGTGGCTTCCGTTTCGCTGACAAATTTCCAGTGAGAAAGAAAGGCTCATGGTAGTTGAATGATTTCTATGAGCTTTTGTTTGTTGTTGTTGGGGCTTTTGTGGTATTTGTGATCTGGAGAATTAAGTCTTACTGTAGAGAGGTCTGAGGTCTTTTGTGTGAGATATAATATCTCTCTCTCTTTAGAACTACGTCTTCGCAATAACTTTCTAGTATTCTTCTTTTGTGGGGTGAGGGGGTGAGATTCCATCTTTATATTTATAGAAAATGGCTGCTCTTGTAACCGCTTTTATTTTTCTTTGTTGAGTACCATCTTTAGTTTCTAACTATAATTTTGAGTTTCTATGAAATATTCAAATGGGCAAGACGATTACCTGGATAGGTTGACCAGAGGTTGTGGAATAGGGGTACTTTTGTTTAAAGAACATATTTTCATCGTAGTGTTGTCAAAACGGTCTGTGTATTTACTCAATTGATTTATTAAAGATGTAGTCATAACTAAAGTAATTATTTTGTTTTACTTTTTTAACGGCTTTGTTCTTAATGACTTGACATGTGTCCGTATTATGCAATCGTCTCCTTCCATAGGTCTCTTACGTCTTCCTTTTTTCCTGCTGCTGTGGTTGCTTTAGATAGCGTGTGATATGAAACATATATCGTAGGTCATGAATTCCTTCACCCATTAAGTATTACAATGTTATGTTTAGTTTTATAACATTGTTAAATTCCATGCGTTAACACACATCACACACACACACACACACACACACACACACACACACATATATATAATATATTACTAATATATATATAATATATATTATAATATATTATAATGTATTTTATATATATATATATATATATTATATATATATATATATATATATATATATATACTATATATATATTTATAATATAGTATATTGTATATATATATATAGATATATATATATATATATATATATATATATATATATATATATATATATATATATATATATATATATATATATATATATATATACATATACTATATCTATATATATTTATAATATATATAATATATATATAATATATATATATATATATATATATATATATATCCAACTGTAATAGCCACAATCCCCTCTTAACTTCTTAAATCCTTTGCTCTTTTTTTGGATACGCTTGTCACTACAAAGACTGAAGATTCAAGTTGAAAAGAATTTTTTTTTTTTGAAGAAATTGTGATATCCGGTACCGGGAAACGAACCTAGGTCCCATAATCATAAAGAGGTCACTTATCACAATTTCTAAAAAAAGAAAAAAAAAATTCCTTGAACTTGGATCTTCAGGCTTTGTAGTAGTGACAAGCGTATCCAGAAAAAGCAAAGAATTCGAGAAATTAAGATGGCATTGGGGCTATTACAGTTGCATATGTATCTGGTGAAAAAGTGACTGCACACACATACACACACTTTTATATATATATATATATATATATATATATATATATATATATATATATATATATATATATATAGATATAGATAGAACATACATATACGATACATTAACATATATTATATTATAATATATATATATTATATATTATAATATATATGTGTGTGTGTGTGTGTGTGTGTGTGTGTGTGTGTGTGTGTGTGTGTGTGTGTATTGTATTGGTTAATAACTTGATCACGAAATATATAAAGCGTGATAAATAGAGGTAATGCCACAGAGGAAAATGAAAACACGAGGACTGCCTAGATCTTTCGGTCTTAGAGGGTCGTTAAGACCGAAAGATCTCTGCAATTCTCGTGTTTTCATTTTCCTCCGTGGCATTACCTTTATTTATTTGTTGTATTGGTTATGTATGTTTGTTTGGAAGAGTTCTTCACCGCCTCAATCCTTCAAGACTTCAATTTTAAAAATATCAATTTCGTATTACAGTTTTTGCCCTCAGTTAACGAATTCATAAAAGAGTAAATAAATAATCTTTAGCTAAAATGTCTAGTATAACCGTGCACCAGTACACTTTTCTCCCGTTAATATTAATTTTTTTTTAATTTTCGATTTTACATTTTGTACATTTTGTGACTTTCATTCAAGACCCCACCACAATGATTTTGAAATTCCTCGTCTTCTTCCCAAGTGAAAAATGAGTCTGGAAAACAAATCATATCATGAATCCCTTTTAACCCTTTTAACCTTATATCGATACTGTTTCAATAGAAAGGAAGCCTAAACCTCAGTTTCACATATTCACACCTTTTCAAAGGATCGGTTCGACCTCTGTCTTTTCACCTGTTGTGAACACCTCTCAGTATCTTATGACATCTTTTCCATTTGCTCGAATTAATTACCCCGGCGACTCACTTAATGAAATAGGACTCCCCGCTGCTTTCTTTGTCATCCCGATTTGAAAGGAGTCCTTTGGGGTATGCCTGCGAGGAGGTCTCTCAAGGACTTCCAAAGGCTTTCTTGGGCCCTTCTCTTCGAGAGTGTGCGTGTGTGTGTGTGTTTGTGTGTATTTGGATGATTTTGGGATAGAGAATCTTTTAGGTACAATTTGCGAATAAGATCATTATTTATCTGGAGTTAGCTTGCTTTTGATAAGCAAGCTTATTATGAGGAACGTTTTATTTGTATATTTACTGTTGATATTCCTTTTGTTTGTGGTTTGTATAAGTGCTTGTTTTTCTGATCCCAGTTCTGAAGTATGAATGTGTCTGGGAATCAAGATATTCACAGAGAAAGTGAACAATACGAGAAGGATATGATGTAATCATGTAGCCCATCTTATTTCTTTTATGATCAATACATACCTAATACATTCTCAGTCAATGTGTCTGCATTTGAAGTAACGTCTGGATATATTTTCCTACTATTTTTCTTTTAACTCCATGCCGCCAGCACTGCTGCATCATCCAGCATCTGAAAAATCCAGATACCAGAATGAGAATGTGAGGAGAGTGTATGTTGTATTGTCCTACAGGACAAAATGCGTAGATGATCTACCTATAATTAACATTTTATAAATGACTCCAAAGGTTCTTGGGTCTACTGGTGACCAAATTACGTTGTGATTGCATCCCCTTAAGATCTGTCGTAATTTTCATTACCACCATTTTCTTTGGACAAAGCGGTGCCATTAATCTTTCTTCGGGGACTAACTTGAGTATAGGTCTCATAGCAGTTGTTAAAGTTTTATTAAAAAAATAATTTTTTCGTAATTTGCAAGTTTTCGATGTAGAGCTGACTGGGACCATGTTGGGCCCTTCGTCCTTCGTTGAGATATTGCTAATCAGCCCAAGATATACGTTATTTGTCTGGCTCATTGAAGTGTATTAGTCGTAGTAAAAAACAACAATCTTCTTTGGAAATTCTTTTCAGACATAGATGAATATTCTTAATGATTTGGAGCTTATTTTGACTAAACTCTACCGGGATTATTCTGAATAACAACAGTGGTCTGATTGCTCCTGCATGTACACGCCATAATACATCATACATACATACATACATACAATACGTTTCTGATAGCCACACACACACACACACGCACACACACACACACACACACACACACACACACACACACACATATATATATATATATATATATATATATATATATATATATATATATATTAGATGAGAGAGAGAGAGAGAGAGAGAGAGAGAGAGAGAGAGAGAGAAACTTAATCTACGAACTGGATAAGTTTAAAGTAGCTCTCTCTCTCTCGTCCATGGCCCTTGCCCACTCTTGTCATACCTACCAGGTGATTGTTTGGCTTCAAGGCTCTGTAATCATCCGGACGGCAGATTATAAAGGGAAGGTTATCATTTGTTGTATGGTTTCGGATTAGAGGACGTTTCTTACATAAGGGACGCTCTCGTTGGATTTGATCGCTTTTTTCAACAACTTCTTCCTTCAAGAAATGGAAATCGGTAAAATAGTTTCGGTTTATTTTCTTATCTAAAATTATTTTAATTAAAAAAAAAAAGATTTGGACTTGATTTGGGTAACGCTAAGCATATGTGTCGCGTTAACATTTGATGTCAAATTTTCGGGTTTCTTCTGAGCACCTTCAAGACAAACCCCATAGTGCGTATAGGCTTAAAAGCAATGGAAAGTTCCAAATTGAATTTAGGAGTTTCGATGCTTTTGGTAGATTTGTGCGTGAATAATTCTATATTGGTATTGATATAAGCAAGAAAAGCGTTTTACATGAGCGAATGAAATTCATATTTTGTTACCTACTGAGATCGCTTCTTTCGTGTTTAAGACCCAATTCCTCCCAGGGAGGTTGAATCATCCTTCTTGATCCCTCCTCATTTCTTTCCCTTTTTCTTGTTCTCTTTTTGCCCTCGGCTAGATAAAGACATGGTGTTGCCCCACTGGCCTTCCCTTCTTAAGAAGTGGGATCGATAGACTTTTCTCATACCTGTTTCGAAAATAGCTTACCCTTGATGAGACCAGATGGAATCTGATAATAAAGGTTTATGGGATTCAAATGCTCGAACTATGATCTTTCTTGATTCCGAATTCATTGTGTCTTTTTAGATGTGAGTGTTTCTTAAATGTTTCTCAAAAAATACAGTTTTCGTTATAAATATGTAGTTTTCTCTCTGGCTGCAAGACAGTGACGGGTATAATGCGGACCGGAAATTCGTCACATTGCAAGGAGAAAAGGACGTAGAAATTGAAGGGATATGCACGACTATTCAAAAGGCTCGGCCATATTTCAGACAAAAAAACAACAGAAAAAAAGGGACCATTTTCATGCCGGTCTCTCTCTTTCTGTCTCTCCTCAATAACCCGCTGACAAAGGCGAGTCATTTGTAGTACATGGTTACTTGTGTGACGTCAGGCTTTGAAATGTTTGTTTACAACATAACGAGATTAGTTTTCATTTGAGCTTGCGACCCGTGGCTTTTGTTCTGCCCCTCCCGGGATTCAGGGTTATATTTAGTTCCCCTTATGCTTACTTTGTAGATGTGAATATTTGTATGCTTATGTACTTTATAAAATAGTCTGGAATTCTATTTGAGATTCGGGATATTTAAAGTCTGCAGATGTTTTCCTGTGATGTCTTAAAAACGGATGCTGTAGTATTCTTTTTCACGTGAATATTACTTGAATTGCATCAAGTTGGTTGATTATGATAAAAAATGCAACAAAATTTAATTTTGTAGAAAAAAATGTATATACTAGTATCATATAAGTGGAAATAATGCTAAGATTTAGAATTTAGTGAGAACAGAATCGTAAAGTAAAATAACAATGATTATCCAGGAAAAGGTAACATAGACAGTAGATTAGTATTCATTGAAATATGAAAATTTGTTTGTATGTAAGTATGAGGTTATATCACCGCTTGTTATGAATGAATTATTTCCCTTTGTATTTAATGTCTTAGGATCCGCTCATTTGTTATTTCAAAGAGCACACTTATTCCAAAGGATTGTTAAACTGGATATAATTTTTTTAACCTTTATAAACCGAAGGAAATTTGACTGCACTAGTGTGTTATTTCAAGGTTAATATCTCAGGTCATTAGAGTTCAGCGTGCAAGGTCACACCCCTTAAAAGTTGACATGGAAGATTCCGTCCATGAAGCTGTCAGTCATGTTTGAGTGCTCCATTGACGCTAATGTCATTGATGAACCTGCGAATTATCAGAGTTGAAATTCAATTGTAAATGACCCCTTCGTCAGCGTCTCAGAATAACGGCGATCTTGGTCTTATCTGTTGTCCCGTCGATGATAATTTGTTGCGTAATTGGTGTCAGTGGAAGTAAATTGGTTGTCCTGTTATTTGACGTTCCTAGCCTTGACTCCAAGGGAATGACTTTAGGAATTATCGGCATAAATGTTACTTTTGATTTACATTTGCATTGGAAAGCTTTTTTTATTATTATTATTTCCCTGTAGAACATGAATCTATACAAACAAAATTATGTAAAAACGTTGTGCAAATGCCCACTTTGAATTTGTTATTTATGACTCTGCTGAATATTCAACATAATTATTAGCATCAAAGCCAAAGTGGCTAATCGCCTGAAATGGAAAATGCTCTTTAATATCGAATTGGCTTGAGTTTGGGAATAACATAACCTAAAAGGATGCCATTTAGAAGAGTATTTAGGGTAGTGGTTTCTCAGTTTCGTCCCAACGTCCCAGTGCAGTGGTCCGGAGTTCAGTCCCAGCTCAGGGTATGATAGATTTCACGGGTTAGGGATGGAGGTTTCAGGGAGTCGATGGGTGAACCTGATGAATCATTAGTATCTGTCTGGTTCTCCTACGACTTAGCTGGAGTCGGGAGGGGCTCCGGCGCTGATCAAATAAATAGATAATCTATATATATATATATATAATTATATATATATATATATTATATTATATATATAGATATATATCATATATATATAATATGGTCGGTTCTTTAGTGCGGTTCAATGACCTGTCCGTTGCTTGTCTAAAGCCTTTGATATATATGATTATGAAGATATCCCGTAAGCTATCACGCACGCACACACATATATGTATATAGTGTGTGTATATTGTATGTGTGCAGAGCAGTGGTTTTATAAATAAATTGTTGAGTAATTGAACTTATAACTTTGGAGAGGAAGAGGCGTCGGATGGCCGTAAGAAGCCTTAGAAGCAAAGGTAAAGAAAACTTTTGACATCAAGAACATCAAGTGAGTTCTGCTGCCTGAAACTCAGCTAGACCTGTGGCGTTATTGGCACTCTTTTGTTCTGTATCGTTGAAGGATTTTTCTATTCTCATTTCTGTAGACTAAATGTCTGTAATAGAATATTCAGCAATCGCGATGAAACTGTTTTTGAAAATTACTTTTAATTTTTCTTGTTCATTTCTCAATATTTACCTATTTGTATTATTAATGGTTTTGGTATTGACCGACGGCTTATTGATGATACAGTACTGAGTTTGACTGTTTTCTCTCTCCTCGCAAAATATGATGTACTTCCATTCTTCCCTGCTGTCGTTGCTGTGGATGACCTTCGCTGTTATGAAGCCAGTTGGATTAACCAAGGAACCAATCATCCGGACGGTGGCACAGTTATGCACAGGTATAAATCAGTGCTAATGTCTTATCGACACTGGTGAAGGTTTAGCGTTTCCCTTTTCACCTTGATGCGGGTGATTGTTGGGGTCAGGGGTGACTGTCAGTGGAAAATACAGGTAACCGGAAGAAGTTCAGAGTAACTGTGTGTTAAAGAACACATTTAAACAGAAGATTTGCAACTAGTGGTTTAGTGCAATCATTCTGCTGACGAATGATTTGGTGCTACGGATGAGGAAGTGTCGTTTTATCGATTGCTTCATTCATCTTGAAATACGTTCTCTATTTTGATTTTCATGTTTTTATGAACAGTAACAAGAGGAAAAATCTGGACTACACGTCGTCATCATGTACACTTATTTCCTTGTCTATTGAGATTCGTTTTATATCGAGTAAATTTTCCAAAATGGATGGTTCTCAGTCAAGTCAAAATTTAAACACTAGCTACGCCCTACTAAATGTCCCAAAGTGATTAGTCTTTCGAAATAAAAAAAAATACAGTTTCTTGTAGTAAGGAATTTAAATAACGCACATTCACACACACATTATATATATAATATATATATATATATATATATATATATATATATATAGTATATGTAGTATGTATGTGTGTGTATACGTTTTAATATATACTATCTATCTATATATATATATATCATATATATATTATATATAAATATATATATATATATATATATATTTTATATATATATTGTGGTGTGTGTGTGTGTGTGTGTGTGTGTGTGTTGTGTGTGTGTGTATATGAAGTCAAAAAAAAAAAAAAAAAAAAAAAAAAAAATTCGGATAAAAATATATTCTTTGTTTGAAGCTTGTTTATGCCGACACATAATGGATCAAAATCCCGGAAAGCCTGTGACCGACGTAATTGTAACACACTGATAAAGATTAGTCAAGAAGTGCTGTTATCTTCTGGATTAATCTTTGTTAATTTGATAATGAAATAATGTCAGAGATGGAGAAGGCGCAAACTTTCTACCTTGGTTGGAAGTTGTCTGTTGTTCAGGAAATGAGCAATCACGCAATAAAATAAAACGGTTACCTCTCCCAATCTCTCTCTCCTCACACACATATATATCCAACCATATCCAGTACACACACACACACACACACACACACACAACATATATATATATATACATACATATATATATATGTGGTGTGTGTGTGTGTGTGTGTGTGTGTGTAGGTAGCTTCTCGGGCACTTGCAGCCAATAAAGAGAAAGGCACGAGACCAGCAACTTTATCCCACGTAATAACTTGCTGGCTAGGGGCAGGTGATTACCCTATATTTATATATATATATATATATATATATATATATATATATATATATATATATATATATAATAACTTGATCACGAAGTATATAAAACGTGATGCTATGTATAAATAAAGTTTTTTTTTTGCCACGAAGGAAAAAAATGAAAAAACGAGTTGGCCGAGTACTTTCGGTCCTATTCGGAACCTTTACTGAGGCATACTGATTTTACAAAGAACACCTTAGTCAAAAGAAGGCTTAATATACAAACTGACACTACCACATTAGCCATAAGGGCGATTTTCACTCTACAGAGAGGAGGAGGAGTCATAGGCTAGCCACACCTTGAAGGATACCCGCGGTAAACAGGTGATTCTTCCAGAAAAACAGTACATTTTGAAACCAACACGGGAGCATATACAATTTAATATCATGAATTTTTACAAAAATTTTCCATCAAAAATTATTATTAATGAAAAGACGAAAGAAAAATATAAATAGATATATATATATATATATATAATATATATATATATATATATATATATATATATATATATATATATATATATATATCGAGCAAGAGAAAGAGGGAGAGAGAATATCGAACCAGAGAGAGAGAGAGAGAGAGAGAGAGAGAGAGAGAGAGAGAGAGAGAGAGAGAGAGAATTAATAACTATATACATGTGGGACTAATTTATTAGTTGTTCATTTATTTTGAGGTCCTTCATAAACATCTTACAAATATATGGGTCCAAATGGTACATTCCCAGACTAAAAGTTTAGGTTGTTTTTATTAGTGATTTGTATAATTGCCGATTCCAGTAAATTTCTTGAAACATAATCATTAGATCTAGCAATTACCGAGGTATCAACCCAATTAATACAATGAGATTTTTCACTCAGATGGATAAACAGTGCATTTGAAGTCTGGGCTGTTCTAACTGAATACGTATGCTGCTTAACCCGAACACATAAATTTTTACTAGACTGACCAACGTAAAACGATGGGCAATCCTTACAAGGAATTTTGTAAATGATGTTGTTATTTGTTACGGGACTATTCTTATTTATATATATAATATATATATATATATATATATAATATATATATATATATACTATATATATGTCATATCACATTACCGTGATTCATACGTACATCGAGCTACAAATGTCCTTTAATATCTAATTCGCTTTACCTCGGAATTAATATATTTACATAGATGCTTCACGGCGCGTCCAGGATTTGTTGGTTCAATGGTTCGCCCCCGTGAGCCGACGAATTTCTTATCGAATAAAAAATTTCCCTTCGGTTAATATATATAGAAAATATATTAATTCCGAGGTAAAGTGAATTAGATATTAAAAGATGTATATATATTAATATATATATATATTATGTATCTACACATAAATAAACTACCTTCCACACCTCATGATGCGAAGGGGACTCTGTGAAATTTTGCCACTCATGATTTTACTTTGCATTATCTTCAAAACTCCCCAGTAATCGTCAGCCTCCCATCTCATAGTTCTCATCTAAGCAGATGTGGTTCTTTCAACTCTTGTGGTGCCCGCAGAAGGTCAGGTGATATTATCACGCACTATGCTCACAGGTGTGCCAAGGACATGCTCAAGCCGTCTCTATCTCCTTTTCATCATTATTTCCTCTACATATGGAACTTCTGTACTTTCCATTATAGTATCATTTTTAATTCTATCCTGCCATCCGACTGTAATATTCTTCTTTCAACTTTATTCTTTTATCTACAATATATTTGATCGTTTCAGTTTCATGCTGTGATTCATTTTTGAATAGCAATACAGATCGTTCTAGCTTGTTTTTAATCTTCTTGCGGGAGCATTGTTAGTCTATTTGATTCTAAGATCTTATCAGCGTCCCATTGTTTGATTTGCCTTTTTAGTCTTCCGGTACAGTCCAACTCAAGAAAGTGTGTACTGGATATCATTGTTGCTATATATTTGAAAGATTAAACCTCATTAATTCTTTCGTTGTCCTAATGTTATTTCATCCCTTTGAGCATACTCTCTTCATTACTTCAGTTTGTTAGTTTTATTTTGAATCATATTTTGAATTCCATCTCTCTAGATAAAGTATGCCTTTTATCAAGCTAGCTTTATAGAATCGGTGGTACGGAACTCTTAACCTTCCCCTTCATATTTTACCACTATTTTCACTTTACAAGTCATGAGAAAGCTAAATAGTTGAAGCCCTCCACTGTATTGTCTGTGGACGCTGTCAAATGTCTTCTCGTAATCATAGAAAGCCATCAGAAGGGAATTTTTCAGATCCATACACTGCTTTACAGTATTTTAGCACAAATGGTTGAGTTTTGAAACATCTTTCTTAAGCGAGCTTGTTAATCTCTAAGCATACTGAATGTTTCATGACAACCGACAATTCAGAGTGCCTTTAAGGTCACCACATTCAGTCAGGTCAACTTTCTTAGGTACCTTAGTTACGACTTCCATTTTCCGATAATCATACTTTGTTTCCCTTACTTAGTACACGAGGTGCTATTTCAGCTTCTCCTCTCCTGTGTTTCTTGACTGTGAATTCCACTTCACGTCTATCAATTCGTTCATAAGGTCGTTAGAGTCTTAGTTTCATATCCTTCGTGTCCCCACAAAATAGTTCCACTTAGTATTGGCAAGCTTATTTTTCTAATGCTGTTATTAACTAAACTCCTTTCCAGTGTATTTTACTCTACCCTTTTCTCTTTTCCATTTTTTTCATGAATACGCAATTGATAATTTTGTGGGATTCCTTAGTAGGACCAGTTCTAATCTTAAGAATACATGACTATACTCTGTTTTTTTTCCATCTGTCCATCCGCCTGTGGTGTTTTTTGTATGGTAACACTGCGTCCGGGCTTTAAATAGTTACGCTATGTGTAAGTTTTAGGTAAATAAAAGGATATCTGGGTGTACATTTGCAACTGAAAAGTGTTTTTAATAATTTACTGTTTGCGAATTACACCGTTAATATTCGAAATAGGATATTGTTATTATTGTTGAATGTAAGCTGAATGTAGCTCTCTAAAGCCCGGGACGCAGTGTTACCATACGCAAACACCACAGGCGGATGGACAGATGGAAAAAAACCGAGTATAGTCTACAAATATCAGCATCTATTCTCTTTTATCTCCTCGTGGTCTTCGTTTAACTTGACCATATAGACCAGATTACTTGGAGTATTCTTCTGTTGTTTATCCATATCCTTCCTGCAGGTTGTCTGTTTGTACCTGTTGCTTTTGCCTCTTATTTAGTGTATCCGAGGTCTCTTCTAATGTCTTGGGTTTCCATCTTTTTACCCAATATCCCAGTACTTCTTTACCAGCTGATTAATATACACTTTTGATGCTTAATGAGTCCCCATTGATTATCTGCTTCTCAGATATGGCGTTTAGAAGTGAAAATTGATTTCGACTTTCAGTTGCAATAGCTGCTTGATGTCTTTCTTGAAGAAGTTTCACACTATCAAACTTGACTACTATCGAACTTAGGCACTCTGTCAATTCATGTTCGGTGCCTTTCATTTCAGCTGTAGTTTGAAGAAGTGAAGTTGGTGGTCACTGACGACATGTGCTCTCTCTCTCTCTCTCTCTCTCTCTCTCTCTCTCTCTCTCTCTCTCTCTCTCTCTCGTAAATTACATTATAGAACCCTTAAATCTGAAGAATTTGTCGGTAAATTACGTTGAATTTAACAGTCATGCCTTATAATCCTCGGTTCCTTTTGAATTTCATTCTGGGCCACTCATTAATTCTCTTTCACCACCAAGAGGCCCAATTCTCTTACTTTGCCCGCCTCTCTCTCTCTCTCTCTCTCTCTCTCTCTCTCTCTCTCTCTCTCTCTCTCTCTACGGCGCCAGTCAACCCCCTAATAACTTGTTACTTTATTTCTGTTCCTTAGTAATAACGTTGGATGCTGTGAAGCACTTGCTGTCATGTAACATTATCGAGTGTTATTGTGTCTTTAGTATTCATATAGTGTAGAATGAAAGTTCCTTGCGTATTACATTCAATTATAATTCTCATTATATTAACTGCTCTTCATTTTTCGTCTCATTTTCCCTGTTTTCTGGCAGATGTTTCTCATTGCCCCGCATAAAAAATCTCAAATTTAAAGGCGAGTTTACCTTGTAGGATACTTTTCTTCATGTAAATGAGCACTCGAAAGGTGGAGAACCACCATTTTCGGGGCTGCCATCAGTTGGAAAAAATCTCTTGAGGGAGCATTCATTTCTCATTTGTGGCTTGGCAGCTCGAGTGAGCCCTTTTCCTGGCGTTTGGGCAAGTCTGTGGCCTCGTCTCGGAGTCATTCCAGTTAATGGGCGAAGGTAATGGAGGCTGAGAGCGGTTCGGTGCTTCCAGATTTACCCAGATGATTCCTTATCAGGTGAGCTGGGCCCCTATGGTGGGTTTCCAAGGACCTCAGTTAAAAGCAGACACTGAATCGAGTGGTTTCGTGTGGCATTTTCATGGTTTGAAAGTTTGCCCTTCAGATACCGTCATCTTTTTATTGTAAGATATAAAACCAAATCGGAAAATGGTATGGTTTGATTTTAATGCATAAAATCTACGTGATCATGATGGCAACACTGCTCTTTTGGAAATCGTGTACTTACAGTAACATGACATTCAGATTTTCCATCATTGGATGCGAATAGATACTGTTATTTGAATGACGGGAAATCTGCATTTAACATGATAAACATCGACAGGTCTTGACCACTTTCAAGCCGCAAAATCTGATCAGCGTAACAACACAGCGACAGGTGGGGTGGGGTGTCATTTTCATCACGTAACATGCTTGATTGTTTTCATGTTTTTTCAATAAACTAACTGAGCGGCTGATTCTTGCCTGTATAAGATGAAGACTGGTTCAGATTGACAGGGATTCCGGGTTATTTATCCTGATGAGACAGGCACTGCTGCGTTTAGAAGTAAATATTTAGTCATGATTTGAAAGTTAGTCATCCATTAAATTGATGCAACTCAAAGTCATCTGCCAGATGTGTATCATTTCAGAGACGGAAGCAGTTTAGCTCTTCTTCTAAGAGCAGCAGTGATCAGGTTACTGAAACGGAATAACATCAATTAACGTTGTAATTCAAAGTATAAAGACAGTAATGTAGACAGACAGATAGACAGACAGACCGTCGTCAATATTTCTACCTTTACCAGATGTGAGCATAGCTATAAATTTATGACAAACCTTGAAAATCGAATGTAGAAATTCAGAACATAGCTGATGCTTAGTTAAAAAAAAAAATGTGGACAGACAGACACTTAGGGTCGCATTCACACCCTTACTTTCAATGTAAAACCCAAACGGAAAATTTATAGCAGACAGACAATGAAGCTGGAAAGATGGTCGTTGAAAGTATCTATCACCTGCCGCTCATTTTAAACAAATTGCCGAATTTACACTTTCGCTTCTCTTTGTGGTGTGTTGCCGTCGCCGTCGTAGAGCGCTCGGTCTCTTTATGCTTTCGCTACATTGCCAGATGTTGATTCTGAAGCCTTCAGTCATTTCTTGGCAATTTATTTGGGCGCTAATTGCTATGGTCTGTTGTAAAAGCTGTTGGATATATAACAACTACGGAATACATTTCGCACGTTTGAACAAACAAAACAGTGTGACCGTCACGTAAATGGAAAGATGTGTCTTTATAATCCCTCTCAGTCACTCGTAAGTGTCCCCGCCAAATTATCAGTTTCTTCAGTTCAAAATTGGCAATTGTGTATCGTGTTGTCACCAACCTCTGATGTCCTCATATTTCTTAGGACGTCTTTGCAAAGTACCAGGTTTTCCCGCTGTAAAGTGAGTTTTTATTTCTTTCTTTCTTTTATGTCATTCAATTCTTTGCGGAACCTTCCTACACCACTTTAGGTGTAATGAGTTTATATTTTTGGTGCCCCTTACGTGTACGCGCCCAAAGGCATATATGATTCGGAATACCAGACCTCTGGATAAGTAAGATCTTGAAGAAGATAACCGTAGGCTACATTCGGATCTACCCGAATAAATCCTTGGGAACAGACGGACTCATAAACTACAACGGAACACATCATCGGTAGGTGTGATTGCCAGGTAGGGCCATGGGAACACCATCGATAAACCCAGTGTCTGTGGCTGGGGCCATGGTATGCTTCACTGCTTGTGGTGGCTTTTGGGGTCCGCCATTAGCATTATGTTTTCGAAGGAATTCAGTAATGGATGGGTTCGGTACCGAGGGCGCCATTTTTTTGTCTTTCATAAATCGTTGGGACAGTTTTACAGATAGCGCTCGGTTAGGTTATTAGCCCTTCGCCGTTTTCCGTCTCATCTTCTGTCGGAGAGACTGACTGGCTGCTGGCTGTCGGAAAGCGTCTCTTCTGAGAGACCTCAAGACTCATGGAAAGTCTCAGATTTTCATGAGGGAAACTTATGCTTCTGTGGCGCACATGTTAGTCTCTCTCTCTTTTTGTGGAAACCAGTAGGTGACATAGGCAAATATAAGAACATTTTTAAAAATGAACCGATAATGCTGAACTGAAGGTTGAGTAACTGGAGGAAGAGAAAGAACGGTCGACATCCGAAAGATTGTAGAAGCAAATTTACTTATTTGTATGATTGTGATCTCTTTATATGAAATACAAATTCAAAGCTTGCCATGTGTTGTGAAACTTTCAAAGCTGGAATGTTCACTGTAATAATGTACTCCGTCAGTTTTCATATCGTGCATTTGTGACTTAAAAATATAATTTTTGTTTAAAGAATGGAAGTACATTATTTCTTCACGATAAGCCAGATTGACAGCGTCAGAAAAAAGGAATGTGATCGCTTTGTTATACTGAATATTCAGTATATATTTTATGCCGATTTTATCATTATTATATTACATTTGGTTATGGATGCTATTTATTTTTATGGCTGCGCATTTATGCCAGGTTCATCTAAACAAGCTGTAAGATAGCAAGCGAGAGCCTGTGTGTGTGTGTAAGGCTGAGAGAGAGAAAGTCTGTCGCTTAGAAAAAGCGAAAGGAATATCTTTTATCATAATGATTTGCTATAAAATTCCTGCGCGCAAGTTCAGCCAGGCGTGACCGATGTTTCTGGAAGATCAACTATCTCGCCTTTCTTAGGTACTGGCTCTAGAAAGGCTATGCCGCGTCTCATAGCATTCCCAGGGGATTGGTGTGGTTGGAAAGGTTGCCCGGCTGGGGGATTTAGAGCAGTCTTCAATTTACGATGAGCGTAATTGTGTTGGGATTTTTTTTATGTATGTATTTATTTCACTTAGTTCTGTATAGACAATCTTCATTCTTTTCAGTGGCAAGTATACGGATCGCTTCAAAATTAGTATTTTGTGCCACTGCCGGTGATTTGTGCTAAGAATGTTTCGAAAGTTACTATTTAAATTACAGTTTTGGCTTTGGGAAGAAATGAAGATCTTTGGATACTTTCAGTTCTGTCCCAACACTGATGGCACTGATTAATACTCAGAGTTGTTGGGAAGGCTGCAGTTTTAACTTTGAATGTTTAGGTCGTTGGGCAAAACCTAAAATATGCAGGGAACGGTGGCAGGAGAGGAGGAGAGAGCCAGAGGTGAGGTAAATGGATGCTTATAGTTCAAGGTTCACATTTCTGTTCAGGCTTGGCTGCTGCTGTTTTGTTTTTAGGGAATCCGGATAGAAGACTGGGCATCGAATATTACTGGGTGTGGCACTGCCGAGGTCACGTAGCTTAATTGCTCACGGTTTTTGTTTGCTTTTTTTTCATGCTTAAAATGTATTCATATCTTTTTAGGGCTTTATGTCTGTTACGTTTAATGTAAAGCATCTTTACATAAACATTCTTTAAGTACTCGTTCTATGTGATAACATAAGTGGTTCTGCCATCTCTGCTGCTCCTAATATAAAAGGGATAACGACAAAGCCATAATGATAAAATATTGCCTTTATGGTTAGTTGAGAGGCTTGGCACCTGTAACATTGTCAGTGTACACATTATCTAGTTCGATCTCGAGGGCTTAAGAAAAATAGCCAGACAAAAACCCAATAACTTTCTCTTTCATCCTTTGTTGTCGTCAAGTTAAAGGGCAAAAAATATTCTGTCTTAGCAACCAACTTATTGTAGGCAATTGCTCCGATATATTTATTTTTCTTATTTCTCAGTACTTTTTGCTTTCCTTTTCTTTATTAATATTTAAAGAAATATATCATTCACTAAGCAAATTAAAATCTGTATAGTTTCCTGTAAACATTTCCTTCTTCCAAGATGCTTTCCTTATACCTTATTTCAATTTCAGTTATTTGTGTTTGACTGTTTTTGATTTCCTATTATTTTCATTATTATTCTAAATTCGCTGATGGGTCATTTTTCTTTTACATTTGCTCTACCCGTTGTCTACCGTTCTTCTCCCCAGTCTGTTTTACCCTTTTTTAGTTCACTTCTGCTTCAAGTTGGTTTTAAATGATACTTGAACGTTACTATTTACATTAATATAAGTTCAGAAGCCCTTTCTGTGGCATTTGCTGTCTTGAGAGAGAGAGAGAGAGAGAGAGAGAGAGAGAGAGAGAGAGAGAGAGCATCGTCTCTTTTCTTAGAAAGATCTCTCCACGCTGATATATATGTGCTCATGAATATGTCAGTGTACAGACTTTGTATCTTTCTAGAGAAAAATATAAAGCCATGAAACTGATTAATTCTATACAGAATTATTGTTACGGGGACATCATACCTTCATAAGTCATCCTTCCACTAAATTTATACATTACTTCCTGTCCCGTTTCAAAATGATCTGGAATTAAAACTGTATGAGGTGAGATGACAGTTTCCAGGAACAGGAATTCGGCGCTTCTTGGGATGATGATGATGACGATGGTGATGATGCTGAACCAGAAAGGTTTCACTTTCAGGCATCTCATCAGTCATTCCTACTGGGCACTCGATGCTCACTCTCTCTTTCACTCTCTCTAAACTCTTTCTCTCTCTCTCTCTCTCCTTAGTTTTACTGGGCAGCGAAAGTGGTCGTCGTCTTCTCCCGACGTCGGCGGCGGCACTTGCTAGGCCGTAAAACGGGCACTCCGGAGAGTTCCTGGGGGGGACGGGGGATGGGAACCTCCGATGCCTTTCTCCCTCGGGAGGGGAGCGGTGTAAGCGAGCATGTGTCGGCGAGGAAAGATTTCAACCCTAGTGTTTATAATGATCTCAAATATGGCGGCACTTTCTCTTCATTCGCGGCAGCTTAAGGTCGTGAGGGCGTTTGTACGTTTAATATCTACATTTTTGTGTGTGTGTGGATATACATATATATATATATATATATATATATATATATATATATATATTTATATATATATTTTTATATATATATATATTATATTTATATATATATATATATATATATATATATATATATATATATGTGTGTGTGTGTGTGTGTGTGTGTGTGTGTGTGTGTGTGTGTGTGCTTTGGCCTTTCTATCTCCTTGTTTGATACTTCCGTTTATGTTGATATAAACAACGATGTGCACTATTTGATTAACTTAAATTTACGCAGATTAATATTACGTACTGTATCTGTTGTCTCCCTCTAATAACAGTGTACGAACACTGGTCCTTGTGTAATTAAATCTCTTAAATTAAGACATGAACCTCTGTTGTAAGATTTCCAGAAAGTGTTGTGTGCAGGAGTTGGGGATATTTTCAGTGCATCAAAGGTTCCTAACCTCAAGGTGGAAGATGCCCGTGCATCCTTTGGTATTAACGTGTCGGCCATGAGATAAACTTCGAAGGATTTCTTGTATTATTATTAGTATCAGTACGATTTTTCTTCTTCTTTTTCTTCTTTTTTTTCTTTGTGGATTGGATACTTGAGATTTAGGTTAGAGTTGTGAAGTGCAGCTGGCCTTGATTTCCGTACAAATAGATTTAATTTTCATTTGAAGTGCACAAACATATTATATGAAAAATAAACGACAGTTTTTTAGGAACTTGGCTCATGAGTTTTCGATATTAAGGCGAATTAACTCCCTTACATTATGTGTGTATATATATATATATATATATATTATAGATATATATATTATATATATATATATATATACTATATCACATAAATAATATATATAGTCTATATATATTTACTTATGAAAATACAGTCCTTTTATGCTGAAATGAGAATCGTGTTCTTTGTACTCATATATGGCTAATTTCTAATGTAGTTGCTCCTGTTTTTGTAATTCGACAATTTTATGAGCATCTTCAATAGGATTTAATAGTACTAGTGGTAACATTAAGGAGTTTCATTCATTTAAGGAAATGTGTCATGTCCTAGTTATCTATTTTGTTTGGAGACTCTCCTCCTCCTCCTCCTCCTCCTCCTCCTCCTCCTCCTGAGTTTCTTCCACCCCTTCAACTAGTCTTGTGAAACAAAAATTTCTCTCCTCGTAAAAGATTCTCACTCGTTGCCGTGGTGGGTTTTTCGATCAAGGGAAAGTGTCTCGAAGAGGAGGGAGGGGGCGGGGGGGGTGGGGGGGGGGGGGGACAGGGGGGGGGTTACACCAGCTGCTGTCTTTTCATCAGGAGCCTTGAGGCACCCCTGGTCAATTCCAGAAGACCACCACTTGGAATTTTGACTGGACTGACATGGCTGATTGTCTGTGTCTGGGACCTGATGCTTTCAAGACATTCCCTCATCACCAACTTTCTCTGTTGATTAGGGACTCCCGGTTTCGGTTTTCTTTTTTCGGTGAAGAGACATTGCTATTCTGTCTTCATGGTTTATGAACATGGTGAGTTTTTTTTTTATGTTATGTGCTGTTGTGCCAGTCATGTTCTTGCGCTGAAAGTCCTGTGCATTCGAACCGACTTCCGTCATATTAATTTCCTAGCAGTTATGCCATTTGCTTGAGTAAGTTGTGAAGGGATTCTCTGGGAGGGCATTCCAAAAGGACGCATACTTACTTTCCTTTTTTTTTACTTACTTTCCTTTTTTTTTCTTTTAGGTATTTCCCCTATTCTTTTTTTTTTTTTTTTCTTTTAGGTGCACTAAAAAGCTATGAATATAGCTTTTTAGTGCATATAACTGAATTTTTAGGTGCACTTAGTAATGAAAATATTTTCGTAGAAAGGTTATTAAACAGAAAAAAACAATATGTTCAGAAAATTTAGGGACTAATACTGAAAACTGAAAAATATCCCAAGTAACAATTCACGTGATTACCGTCTCGTATTATGAGATGAATGATCTTCCACTGCATTTGTCTCTTTTCGGGGTTCTGGATTAACGATATGATGCATCAAGTATTGTTATGCAAGTAAATGTCGTCAATAATTAGGTTCGAATAGTAAATGCAATATGTGTGTAGTGTGTTATTGTAAGAGGATTGCGTTATGTGCCCGTGCATGTGTCTTAACGTCGGCACCTGTATCCCAGTGAAGAGTAGAAGGCAAGCGAAAGTACTGCCAAAATCATCCACAGGTCTGGTTGCCTCTTTTGCCATCATTATCACCTGGGGCACAGAGAAATACCACTTGCTAGTCTCTCTCTCTCTCTCTCTCTCTCTCTCTCTCTTAGGTCTGAAGGCTTGCCTCCCGGCCACTGGTTAGTAGGTGGAAGCCTAAGAATCTTACATTAGTACTGAATGTTTATCGTCACTAGTGAATTTTTCTTTAAAAGATTTGCGTGATTTACTTCGTGGAAAGTTTGCTTGTCTTTCTATCTCTCTCTTCTTTGTAAGTTTAAGGTCAGTAATCAGAAAAGTTTATTATATTTTTGTGGAAACGAAAGCCTTGAAAACTTTTCAAAACTAACTTTATGATAGAGGTTTAAACCTTTGTGAAATCACCGTTATCATTGATATTACATAATAATGCTTTGTCATTCATTGTAAACTCATCCATCATCATCTGACTTTCTAAATCTAGTCATCCTCGTCCTCACCATTATGATGACACTCTCGGACAATCTCGACCCGTTTGTTAATATATTATTGTATTTGTTGTTGGTGTTATCTGAAGGTCCGAAAGGAGGAGAATGTGCTCGAGGGATGGCGTGAGTGAAGAATGGTGTTTTGCAGTCATGCTCCTATATAAGGCGTTGCGGTGAGGCTGCTGCCTCTGCCTCGGGATCTGTCCTGATGCATTACGTGAAGGAGATGGCTCGGGAGGGGAGGGGAGGGGCAGGGGCGAGGGGCTCCTGGGAAGGGCTAGAGGGGATGCTAGGTAGGAAGTGGTAATAGTTGTTGCGGTGGATCACCTTAGGGAGGTGCCTTGCCATATAAGGGACGTGAAGGATATCTATGTAAATACACGTACATGCACTCGTGTACGTGAGCCCTCGTGCGTGCATAAACGTGTACGTACACATACAAACAGGCATCTAAGTATGTTCTCGTACATGTCAGTGCACGTACGCATACATGCGACAACTTGCTCTTATGCAAAAAAATATATATCTGTTGCACATCTTGCCTCGAACCAGTGATGAATAGCATTGCATAGAATTTTAGTATGATTAAGGATTTCCCTCGTCATATTTTATGGGTCGGAAATCACAGATGTTATTTGAACTCTATTATAAAGTAATGTATTTGATGAAACCACTGAGTTTATCATAGGACAACCCTGGTGCGCCAAAGAATTTCATCTTTAAAGTGGTATGGAAACTGGAAAAAGGTAAAGTTCGAGAAGTCGGACAGAACATTGGGTAGAGATCAAAGGGAACGGAGGAAAATTAATAGATAGAAAACACGTCTCTCTCTCTCCTTCAGTTATTGTATTAAATTTTCTATTTCCCGTTATTGTCATTCTTATTGGTCGTTATACTTTTAGCAATGTATGGCCCGCTTGCAAAAATTTATTAGCTGTTACCAGATTTTCAAAGCTCATGGTTTTATTCAGTGCCAACTAAGTCATAATTTGCTTAACTGTCCCAAGTGAATTGACAAGAGTTTTTATGGTTTCATTGTGCCATTTTCATTCACCGTGTTATGAATTGAGCTTGAAATCTGGTTATGAGACAATCTGAGGCTTCATTTGGCTCTAATTCCTCTTGTTAGCGTGACTGACAGCACAAAGAAATCGAAGCTTGCCACGTCAAAATACCGAAAGAAAGGCTGCCATCCAAAGAGGACCTACACTCAAACTAACTTGGGGCTTACAGGTCTTCTTCCCAACTGATGATGCAAATCGTAACGAGAATCCGTAATAACTCGTTGTTCCAAGAGTAATTGTAAACAATCAGCCAGGCTTCAAGGGCCTATTTGCAAATGAGTACTTGCTCTCTGCATGTGTATCACCTAATCCTCCCTCTGGGCGGAGTCGCAAGTAATGCTCTGTACAGAATGTTACTGCAACGAGAACAAATCTTGCGGCGTTGTTAACAAGGACCAAGAACGATGTTCGTGCCATGTCCAATCCATTGCATTTGACTTGTCATCGCAGTTCACGGTCGGTGGTGATGGTCGGCGACGGAAATTAAAACAGTGCCCCGGGCACTGCCGTTTATTACTAGGCTTCTGGGTAACTGTGTTGATTGAGTCTTTTTGGAGAAATCTGTCCTTGCCAATTGTGCACACCCACGCTCGTAGTCATGCAGCCATGCTTGCGTTTATATATATATATATATATATATATATATATATTGTGTGTGTGTTGTGTGTGTGTGTGTGTGCTGTGTTGTGTGTTGCGCGACTAATATATATATATATATATATATAATATATATATATGGTATATATATATATATATGTGTGTGTGTGTGTGTGTGTATGTATGTATGGATGTATATAGTGTGTGTGTGTGTATGTACAGTGAAAATGTTCGTGGATACATTCGTGGCTAGACATCTGTACTTTTCAGAAACGGAAGATTGGCCATACGGCATAGGCTAAGGGGAAAAAAAGTTAGAATATTTTGCTGTTCTGTCAAATATGTCTTAGGTGATGAAACGTGTCAATAATTACCTGAATCTTTAAATAATAGGCTATAAATCATGTGAAAGTTGTAAAGATTTATTATTATCATTATGCCGTCCAGCGGTCAATATCAGCGCCTATTTCTGCTAAGAAGATAGCAGCCTAGAATTTGCTTTCCTTTAGGACGAGAAAGGTTTTTTCTTCGCTGAAATGGAACTGAAAATACATGTTATACGTGCCCATACGTATATGTACGTACGAATAAGTAACTGGAGCCTTTGAACGCAATCATGCACGGCTCCCGTGAAAGAATGAACGCCCCTGGTCGTCATTATGGCTTGTGGTCGTTTGTTTCCATGTTAAGGGATTGTTGCCCTCGCGTAGGGCAAGCCTTAATAAGGCAGAATCGGACTCGGCTGTCCTTGAGTGGCCCCACTTTTTGTGCCTCCGCGAAATAATTAGAAATGGACGCTGCTCCAAATGATAGTCTGGTGCTGAATTGGCAGAGCAGCTTTTCGCTGAGGAGCGCCGGGAAGGGAGGGTGCAGTGGCCATAACTGCTTACCGTATGGCTGTATACATTCATGTGAATGTAGATCCAAGATCCAAGAGCCAATAGTTCGACGTATGATTATTACTATACTCTGTTTTTTTTCATCTGTCCAGCCGCCTGTGGTGTTTTTGTATGGTAACACTGCGTCCCGGGCTTTAGATAGATACGCTATGTGTAAGTTTTAGGTAAATAAAAGGATATCTGGGTGTACATTTGCAACTGAAAAGTGTTTTAATAATTTACTGTATGCGAATTACACCGTTAATATTCGAAATAGGATATTACTATAATCGTTGAATGTAAGCTGAATGTAACTATCTAAAGCCCGGACGCAGTGTTACCATACAAAAACACCACAGGCGGATGGAAAGATGAAAAAAAAACAGAGTATAGGAGGATCCAACCTAAGTTGAGAAAGTAGAATACAAGCGTAAAATATACAGAAGCAAAAAATAAACTACATAAGAGAAATGAAAAAGAAAAACAAATAGGGTGATGATTCTCATGCACGAAATTTTTAGTTTTTAAACAAGCTTTCTTGTTTTGTATTCTGCAGAAGGGATAAATATGCATTTGGCTAAACAGCTAAACTTACCCAGACACACATGGCGTGAGAGTGTTTGTCCTTGTGACCTACGAGAAGGAAATGCTGTAAACAGACGCTAGAACTACGCAAAGTTACATTAGAGAGATTGCTGCATATATATGACTTTTTCAGTGGTAGTCCCTAAAACATACTAACTAATCTCGATTCTTCTCTCGCTGTTATGTTTTATGAAGTGGGTGAGAATTTTTGTGTCGTACCGAATTACACACTTAGGACTTTTATCTCTCTCTCTCTCTCTCTCTCTCTCTCTCTCTCTCTCTCTCGTCACTGAAGGACTTCTGTTATCTGTGCCTGGCCATTGATTAAGTCTTGGTAATATCAACATGGCAATCTTTTAAACAAGAAAATTAACATCTCCAGAGTTTTATAATGAATTCAGATTATCCTAAAACAAAAAATCCTTCCCAAAAAACGAAATTGAAATCTCTCCTGTCTGAGCTGTGGCTCAAACCCAAAGTTCTTCCAGTTTTTGTCATTTATTTCAGATATTTCAAGAGTTCATTCAAATTTGTTTGACCTTATTTTTCTGCGATCACAGTAGTTGCATCATTAGGATTACTGTTATTTTGTAAACGATCCCCATATTTTCTACTGAAGTTACGGGTTTGTAAATCCATAGAGGAGTTTAGTAGAAACCGCCTTCAAAGTTTATGGGTGTCAGTTAATTATGTTATAAATTTTTTCTCTTCGTTCAAACAAGTCATCATATCCCGATTAGAATTTTGTTTTAGCTGAGGAAATACACGATAATGATTAATAATAATAATAATAATAATAATAATAATAATAATAATAATAATAATAATAATAATAATAATGGTGACTTCCTAAATACAAGGGATATTTATTGTTTCCTTTAAGTAGGATGAATGGTCGATTTCGAGGTTGATCTTAGATGACGTGGGTGCCTCATTCATAAGGAAATAATCCATTCAAAAACTGCAAAAATGTGTCCAGAGTCAGTAATAACCATAATGTAAATAGTAGGCACACAAACTCGGAATGAAGTTGTTTTTGCATTTTCAATCGAAGAAGTTTCCTGTTCATGAAGTGGAAATCGTAAACGACCTGAAATCGTGTATGTATAGCTGATTGTTGTAGACTGGATGTACCGACGTTGTAACGTTTTATATTGCCGCGAGTCATCTGACCACCAAATAGCGTTATTTCCTTTACTTTTGGTAGTTCGTGACCTTTGCACTCCATAAATACGGCTGGATGGCGTCCAGTGTCTTTCCATGAGGCGTCATCTGCAATGTTTTGTGGTCTTGTATCTTCTTTGTTAAACGTTTAGAGTAAAATAATCCATGGCTCCTCAACTTTTTTGTTATAGGTTTAATCTATTTGAACAGGACGGGGAACGGGTTGGATATACATCTGTTGTATGCTGTTCGCATTTAGTCATAGCGGTGCTTTGCATGATGACGAAAAAAGCAGCCCAGAAATTATTTATAAGATGAAAGTTACATATTTTATTTTATTTTTCGTATTAATTCTGCGGTGGTGTAGAAACGGCAGTCTTTGAATTTGAGCTTTATCAAGCTTAACAAAATTAACCTGGTATTTTTTATTTTATTCTGTATGGTTCTTAACCTTTTCATTACCAAGTGCTCTTCTAAGAGTTAGTCCTTCCCTCCACGCCCCCGTGCATCTATGAGTAAAAAAAATCCCCCCCCCCCCCCCCCCCCCCCCATAGTTAAAGAATAATAAAAAAAAGAAAGAGAAAGAGAAGGGGTGTTTTATTCTTCTGGAAATTAAATGGTGAGATACTTGACGCTGTTTCTTAGCTACTAGATCGTGAATGCTTGGTTGAATGCCAGAGAGTGCATACATAAATCCCCTTCAACATTCAGTCTGTTTCTGTATTTGGTCTTGAGAGCAAAGAGACATGGATCCGAACATACCTTGGATCCGAAGGAGTCCAACTATAGTAGTAGACTATAGAAACTAACGTTATAAGGCGATACTTTTGCATTTTTTCATAAACTTCAGAATATTAGCTTCTCACTCTTGTTAAGAGATTAGCAAATATAATTAGAGAATCTTTAATTTTTCACTAGTTTTGGTGCCCGCCCCCTTCCCCCCGCCCCCTTGGAACTATCTGCATAACCACAACAGCCATTTCATCCTATTGAATGAGATTGAGCAAAGCTATTTTTAATTTAAGACCCGTTTGAGGGAAAGGCGTCGTTAAGGGTAAGGTTTCCTCCCAGTGCAAGGTAACAGTGCGCTCCGTACACCCCATGTAGCTGGCCCTTTTAATTGGATGTAATGGGTATGTAGGGCGTCATGTCCGTGGAGGTTATCGTAAGTCTTGCGTTAAGTGGTCCCGGTGAAGTCATTAGCAGAGCGAAATAGCAGGTGGTTCAATAAGTTGCGCGCGCTGAAACACGCCCTCCTGCCTCAATGGATCTGAGGTGCAAAGATGGCGATGACTCTCGGCCTCTGCCATATCTCTCGAAAATATCACACACACACACACACACACACACACACACACACACACACACACATATATATATATATATATATATATATATATATATATATATATATATATATAATATATGCATGTGTGTATGTAATATGTGTGTGCGTGTGTGGGTACTTATTTTGTGCTTGGATTAATCAAGATAAACACGGAATTTGTTTTCAAATATGAAAGATGGTTCTTAGATTTTGATATGAGAAGAAGTTGTTACTTGTATTTAACGCCATATTGTTTGAAAACCTTGGTTTCAAGTCAATGTCCCTTATAGGCTTGTTTCATATGAATAGGGTTTATTTTCTAAATTAGTAGAGATATTATATATATATTTATATATAATATTTATATATATATATATATATATATATATATATATATGATATATATATATATATAATATATAGATTAATATACGATAATTATAGATACATAGTATATATAGTATATTATAGATATAGACTCGGATAGATATATATAATATATTATTATATATTAATATATATATATAAATATATATGTGTGTGTGTGTGTGTGTGTATGTGTTTGTGTGTGTGTGTGTGTACATATATGCAGTGTATATGGAGACACTAGTGGTTATACTGTACATAGGGTTCGTACATAATTTAGCAGTTAAGGTATGACTGGCAGTGACCATTTATGTTACATTTCCCCTTTTAGGAGAAACATTTTAATATTGACATTTATTCAGTAAGAAAATGTTAGCAATTATCTTTCTCTTATCGTCCCTCTCCACTGATCTGCAGATCATTTTACTTTAGAGGTTTCCTGTTGGCCACTGCACACAAGAAGGTGAATAATATAATGATTGCTGTCTTATTTTTCTTTCATGCCACCCTCTTTTTTGGGGTAACATCCTCTTGTATGTGTGCATTTACGAATGGAAATATTTGTTTATTTATCGTCATTCTCCAAATATAACTGTAAGTTTTGGAAGGTTCTGCTTGACATAAACCTCGCCATGCGAGTTGAAATGTTTTCCGAGTTATGTTATGCTTGAATGCGGCTAATTTCGTTAGGTTTTTTTTATTGCCATTGAAATGTGCTCTTGCCTGGTGATATTATCATAGCACATGTTATTACCAAACAATACACATCCTATTCATAGGAAATTCGTCATCTACAGTGAGAGGTATTTTGATCTCTCCACATGATAATGAGGAGGTCTATTTTTCTATCCAGCACTTCATCTCGTTCCTAGCCTCGAACAACGATGAAGTCCGGAAAGATGAACACAGCCTGTACGTTAGATTTGTCTAACTCATCTTGTGTCTTAACAGGTCTAAGACGCTTCGCTAAATCATCCAATGCATGGGTTTGCTGCTTTTGGAACCTCGCATTTACATTTTAAATACGTTTTGAATATGGCGTCAGCCTGTAAGAACCTCGGTTTTTGCAGGTGTTGAGATCGTGTCCGTTGCCCTTTCGAGATTTGCGTTTAATCCGGCGACGTTGGAAGCTCTTAGAATCTTGATGAAAACTTCCCATGTGAGATTTGCGTATAAACCAGGCACATCAGAAGCTTTGAAGAATTCCCGGGAAAGTTTCAACGTTTTGCTCGTCGAATTTGGGTCTGTTGGAGGCTTTTGAAATGTTGCTTATCAGTTTTCGTGTCTCGTTATGTTTCAACTTGAGTATTTTGCGATCTTGATCGACTTGTTTGCTATCTTTCTTTGGTTCATGTAGTTTTGCTAAAAGGGTTCGAAGGCTTATTTGGAACTGCATCAACATCACGGCAGTTAGTTTCAAGACTTATTAAACCCAAAAAGTTTTTGTATATCAATTTAGTTTTATTCATTCCGTGGTATTCACATTTACTTTTGTATATGTACATAAATGAGCCTTGTTTCTATTTTTGTAAACACAGTATTGTGATCGTAATGAAATAGCAACGAAAGAAAGAGCATTAAATCCCCCTCCCTATTTATGTATATTATGTATACACATATTTCTTCACTAACGCATACACAAAAAAACTTGGATATGTATACGATATAAATGTCATCAATATAGAGAGAGCGATAACATCTATCCCGTGTTGTATTCAAACGCTGCCAAAGCAAACGTCTACACTATAGTATATTTTTTGATCGTGTGTTATCACAACAATTGACTCATTTTTCATCTTCCAGCAACAACAGATTGTAGCGAAAAACTGTGGATGGAAATCCAGAAGCAATGAATGACCAACTCAAGTCCAGCACTCCCTATGAAAGTGGCCATTGACCGCTGCCTCAGACAATTTGTGTTGGAGACAAAACTTTTTCTTCTTCTTCTTCTTCTTCTTCTTCTTCTTCTTCTTCTTCTTCTTCTTCAAGGCGTTCTTTTTATTGGCGTCATCCGTTAGTGTCACTCTCCTCTTTTGGTGCTGATTGACTCGTACTCGGCGAATCTTCTTCATTTTATTCTTTCGTTTCTTGTGCAGTGATAAGAAAAACGAGGAAGAGTTCTTTTTGGTAGTCGTTGGTCACGTTATCTTTAGACATCTGTGTGGTTGTGTGTTTATTTGAACAGGCCGATGATGGCGTATATTGTAAATGCTTGTATTGAGGTGTGTGCCAGTACTCATTTGTACAATTCATTGTGCGTCGATATAAACATAAGATTAAGAAAAATAACGTAATTAAATATTACCACCTAAAAACTGGAAGCCGATATCATATTTTTTCTGACTTTACATTAAATGAAACGATGATAACAGGAAAACCAGTTTTTCTCCATCAGTCAAGGTTTGGTGTTTTCCAAGAGACTAGTTGTTGCTTATGCACACGTGGGCGGGTGTGGGCTGGAAGTGGGCGTTGTTGTAGGTTGCTTACCTCTTCAGTATTATTGTTCTCTTCTTTAAAGGTTCATCTCTTTAGCTTGACAGGAATATGTGCGTGGATCATTTATCGTTGCTAGTGATGATTAAACAGATATGCAGGGAGTAGGTTGTGCTTTTATTTACCGTGCGTTTCAAATTATTTCAAGAAATGTCTTTCCCTCTGCGCTTAATACTTATGAGAACCAGTGACCATTCACACGACTCACAATGAGAGAGAGAGAGAGAGAGAGAGAGAGAGAGAGAGAGAGAAATCCCGTTGCACGTCTTGGAGCTGTTGCCAAAAGCTACATTCTCCGAGTTGTATCATGTTCAGAATCTAATGTTTAATGCATCGTTATCTTGTGGGTTGTGCATATCAGATTACAACTCTCTCGGCTAATGTTTTGAGCAAAACTCCTCCTGTCCGCATGAAGAAGACTGCGAGTAGCTTGGGACTTGGGGAGATTTCCTCTCTTCATGGTGTGAGCTTTCTCTTTGGGTCGTAGAATTTTCTTTTTTCGTATCATCATAAACAAAGCAGCAACAACTATTCCAAAGCAACAACAACAACACCAGCAACAAAAATCATGATAGCACGTTCAGAGTAACGAAATAGTTTAAATTTTTTAAAAACTAGAAATAAATCAACAAAATTAATGATAGTAATACAAAGACAACATTGATCGTAATAATAGTTATAATAGTAAGGTCAGAGTTATTATTGTACTTACCAGATTCACTGATTGAATGTGCCTTACTATTTTTTAATAAGAAGAAACAGATTATTTTTCAGTTTATTTTTCCCAAGTGAATAACTGGAGACTTAACTCTGACTACATCAGTTAATATGGACACCACTTCTTCGAGTGGTAAAGAAAATTATTGGTTTTGATTCAGTCCAATTCAGTTGTCTTTTAACGTGTCTAGTTGAATAGTTTTCTGCAGTTTCTTTTCTCAAGTGAATTGCGTATTTTTCGTTCCAAACATCAGCTAAATAGATTAATGTGCTTGCTTGTTGTGTAGACATCCAAATTAATACTTCAATGAGTAAACTTCAGATACCTCTGTTAAGTTGTTAGCCTGTTTTTCAAAGAAATGTTCAATTTGATGATGTCAATTAAGAAGATTTTTGTAAAGAAAATTCGAGAGTTTATTAGATCATCAAGTACATCAGTTTGGTATTTTCGTGCAGAGATAATGATGTATCTGATTTTTTTTGCCAAAAACCTATTGATTTTTCACT
Organism: Macrobrachium nipponense; assembly: GCF_015104395.2. Taxonomy (NCBI): domain Eukaryota; kingdom Metazoa; phylum Arthropoda; class Malacostraca; order Decapoda; family Palaemonidae; genus Macrobrachium; species Macrobrachium nipponense. The sequence continues at coordinate 13,594,498 of NC_087203.1, forward strand.
GGATGTCATAATGTAAATTTGAGTCTTGCGGAGATGCTTATCAATTTTATGAAGCTGAAGAATAATTAGTTCGCTTTTGTTAGAGGAGGGTAAACTATATTTCCTTGTATTCAAACAAAGGAGATACGTATTCTCACTGTGATTGCCTTTTGTCGTACTCATTAGCGCATAGAGCAGTTTTCTGTTGTGAGATTAAGTCTTTGGCAAAACATTGTTGTTACTCTAACCTGTATTATTTTGTTCTTTCAGATGTTCGTGTTGTTCACTGTTCCTGGTTTTGCATTGGGCAGTTTTGTTCAATTATTTTCATAGTCATATTATTGTCAGTTTTGTTTCGCTTCGCCCTACTTCATTTTTTTTTTCCAACTCTATTGCAGTCTGTCTCGGTTCGTATTTTCCAAAATTTGCATTTCATTCTTTCCCTGGTTCCTATTTCCCGCAATTTTTCCTAATTTTCCACAAAAAAAAGGGCGGCGGGGTGGTTGGGGGTTGGGGTTGGAGGTTGGGGGTTGTGCGGTTAAGCGACTTTTAACATCAGGTCGAGCATTTAATGGGATTTGTGCGCCAAGAAGTAACATGTATTTGTTCGAGCGACTCCTTCTTGAATTGGTTCTTTTGGAGATAATTTGTGCCGGTCGCGTGATTTGGAGTACATGGAGAGAGAATTAAGCTGTCCATCATGCATCTTGCTACTCAAGGCTCCTCCTTCCCCTCCCTTCTACCGACTGACCCCTCCTTCCCGCACCCCCCCCCCCCCCCCCCTTCGCTTAGAATGGTTGTGCTTAAAAGGCTCATCATGCTTCAGGAGGGAGTGATTAAACGTCCTCGGCTTTGCTCTAAATTGCATCTTCATGTTACCAAATTGCATTATTTTGCTCTTTTGTTCCTCTGTTTGTTCAGTTCTTATTTTTCTTATATAAGAGTAGTTGTGAGGCTGGTCTGTTCTACATCTTGAAGTCATAGCTTTTGGCCCGTTGCCTTAGTTAGGGGCTGATGGAATCTAGAGTTTGGATTAAATGTTTCTTCCTATTTCTGAATTGTCGCTAAATTCGTGCAGATTTCTATTTTATTTCTTATATGATATGCAAAAAAAGCTTTAGGATCAACAAGGATTATTGTTATTATCATCATCATCATCATTATTCTCATTATTATTATTATTATTATTATTATTATTATTATTATTATTTTTGTTATTATTATTATTAAAGCATCTTCTGACAACATTTTTACTGTAGTTTATCGCTGCTTAACATTCACATGAATGTCGTGTTCTCTAGCTAATGCTACCATACTTCTATTACTACAGCTGCTGCTGTTGTAAGTTCATACAACCTTCCCCACGTATGCAATAGAACCGAGTGTGCGTATATTACGAAATAAAGTTCTCTGAGTAATAAGTGCGTTGATTACTTAGTGGTTAGCCATAAGTCGAGAGTTGTCACTTCAGCTTTGAGAGTCCTCGTGTGTCACTGTTAAGGTCATGGAAGCTCTATTGCGAATTAGTCTGCAACTTAATTAACCAGGCTAATTAACCAGGCTAATAGATACGATGTGTTTACCCAATTACCTGGTTTATTGTCTCCTGCTCCCAGCAAGGATTCTGCGGTTGCAGTGTTCGTGCTGAGTCCCGTCCAGTTTTCTGGTCGAATTTTATTTAGTATGTTTTTGTTTTTAATAAAACGATTTCCTAGTCCATGCCCTAGTAAAAGGATTTCTTAGTTCATGCCCTAGTAAATGGATTTCTTAGTTCATGCCGTAGTAAATGGATTTCATAGGACATGCCCTAGTAAAAGGATTTCTTAGTTCATGCCCCAGTAAATGGATTTCTTAGTTCATGCCCTAGTAAAGGGATTTCTTAGGCCATGCCCTAGTAAAAGGATTTCTTAGGCCATGCCCTAGTAAAAGGATTTCTCAGGCCATGCCCAAGTAAAAGGATTTATTAGGCCATGTCCAAGTAAAAGGATTTATTAGGCCATGCCCAAGTAAAAGGATTTATAAGGCCATGCATGCCGTAGAAAAAGGATTTCTTAGGCCATGCCCAAGTAAAAGGATTTCTTACTTCATGCCCAAGTAAAAGGATTTATTAGGCCATGTCCAAGTAAAAGGATTTATTAGGCCATGCCCAAGTAAAAGGATTTATAAGGCCATGCATGCCCCAGAAAAAGGATTTCTTAGGCCATGCCCTAGTAAAACCAGAAAAGGGGAGAAGGAAGATCCCTCAAGAACCTATCCACAGACCTTGCTCTTGTCTGACCTCAGGTCGAATGGAATATAATTGCTTGCTTAGGGTTCTTCACTTATATTGTCGTGGAACAGGAGTGGGTCTCTGGAATACGGTTGGTAAATATTGCTAACTGTAGCACTCCAGAAGTAGATTTTGTTTCTTCAGATGAAATTTTACATTTTAAAAGAATGAAATGTTTAGTGGGTTAATGTTTCTATTTCAGAAAGAAATTTGAAAAGTTGAGTATATCTTAGTTTTACCAGATTACTGAGGTAATTAGCAGCTCTCCTAGGGCTAGCCCGAAGGATTAGATACTTTTACGTGGCTAGGAACCAATTGGTTACTTAGCAATGGGACCTACAGCTTATTGTGAGGCCCGAACCACATCGAGAAATGAATTTCTATCACCAGAAATAAATTCCTCTGATTACACGTTGGCAGAGCCGGGAATCGAACTGTGACCCTGAGATCGGTAGTCGAGCACGTAACCGACTCGTCCAACGAGGAACTTGGTTGCATTAAACCTTGATATAAATTGTATCTTAGCAGAAAATAATTGTTATTAATTTTTGGAGATAATAAATTCAACCCGAAAACGCAGATTGCTCTTATAAGTGTGTGTGTGTGTGTGTGTTTTTTTTTTTTTTTTTTTTTTTTTAAGAGAGAAATTTTTTTGTTTTTCGAAATAAATAGTTTGCATCCCGAATTTATGTTGTTTTAAAGCGGATAGATAATGACCGCCATGAAAGAAAAAATTTTACATTTTTTACAAAAATTAATTCCTTTTTGTGTTAGATGAAAAGAAACATTATTTCTCTTCGAAAAGGGTCTCTCTCCGTTTTGTGTTCTGTCGTTTTCGTCGCCTCATTAGTGTTTTGAGAGTTGGGTGGAGCTGGCCTTGTATTCCGTATCTCTCTCTCTCTCTCTCTCTCTCTCTCTCTCTCTCTCGCTCTCTCTCTCTCTCTCTCTGGATGTAATCACCGTGGTGTGGTATGCCTGGTCGACCTTTCTTCCTTTTGGTCTTTTGTTGGCTTTTCTAGCCAGGAGATTTTCTTTCATGTGTATGTGCACTATGTTCATATATATATATATATATATATATATATATATATATATATATATATATATATATACGTTTATTTATATATACATATCTATTCTTTTTACATAGGCCTACATAAACAGCAAATACACACAGTATAGTAATGTATATTGATCTCCATATGGATATGTACTATTTCTTTCAAGTCTCATGCTCACGTATATCTCACCTATACGCATTTTCCGTCCGTGTGTGTGTGTGTGTGTGTGTGTGTGTGTGCGCAGTTTTAGTGTTGGTGTATCATATTGGGAAATACTAAATTATCAGATAAATGCAGCGTGATTAAGCCAAGATTTAAATCTTAAAGTCCAAGAATATTTCTTGAAAAGGCGGAACAGATCTTGTCATTAGCGTCAGATATTTCGAAATTTATGTGACTAATTATACTTGATTATAAATAATTGGTATAATTTAAATGCAAATATCGTAGTTGGAGGTACCTCTTTTTTTCACTTGTTCTGTAGCGGCAAAGGGTGGAAATGAGTAAATTGGGCACTGGCATATACCCCAATTACCTCAAATGACCTGTCCGGCCGTGAAAGACAAATTAACCTTCTTCTGTTTAGACAGCAGAAATGGGTCATTAGCCGTCTCCTTCTATTCTTTTTCAAGTGAAAGTTTGGTAATGACGTGGTTTGGCGTTTCTCTAATTTAGAGCCGTAGAAAAGGAAAGGATTCTAAAAATAAATGTTTATACTTTCACCCTGAGAAAGGGACGTTTCACTGTGGTACGTAGTAAATAGTCCATTCCCTGTTGTTGAAATTTCTTCTCTCTCTCTCTCAATTTTGGGTTTCTGGTTATTTATGTAGGCTTCAAATAATATTTCTCTCTTCCTTATATCAAATTTTCAAGAGTACTCTCTAGCCCTATTTATTAGTACGTAACGAAGTTAAGGGAAATCGAGGGTATAGGTCCTTGAGTATTTACATTATATACAGTTATTTTTGTTATAATGAATATTATTGTTAGAGTAGCTGTTGTAGTTATCTTTCTTATCATATGCATTTGCACTGTCTGTACCGTATCTGTAGTCCGAAATTGTATGGATCCGCGTGGTGAAATCAAGCAGGTCATTTTTATCATTATTATCGAGAGTGAAGCCAAATCCATTAGAGTCGTCTCCAGAGTCTTTCTGGGGTTTCAGAATCTGGCAACGGTTCTCAGGGTGGCTTTTAGGCTAAGAGCCTTTTACTTGTTATGTCAAAGGCCTTTACTTGTTATGTACGAGCTTGTCTCTGCTTATCCTTCCAGGCAGGCGAGTTAAATGGCCCGTGGACTGGAAGGTGCTTACCTTTTTGCCGGTGAGGTCTTCTTCAGATCGTCTATGAATTCTCTTTGAATTAAAGTTAAATAAAATCGCAACGATAGGCTTCATTAAAGAACATTGTAAAATATATATATATATATATATATATATATATATATATATATATATATATATATATATATATATATATATATATCACTAAACGGATTTTCATCTTTTAGGGTTGTATTGCTTGATAATGATGTTCTTCACTCTCCGTCTCTCTCTCTCTCTCTCTCTCTCTCTCTATCTCTCTCCTCACGATATTAATATATATTATAATATATACTTAATATATATATATATATGTATATATATATATATATGGATATATATATATATATATATATAATATATATATATATATATATATATATTTTTTTATAATATATATATATATCACAATGCGTATTGCACAAATAAGCAACATTGAGTGTTATGACCCAAAACACTTGAACATCCTTTTAGAAATAAGTGACGCTGGCAGCGTTTTCTCAAAAGAAAATGGCAGTGGCATAAGAGAAAAGAGGTGATGAACCCGATTTCTATGAAGTTGATCACTTGGGCTTTTACTGTATGCAAACAGAATGAAACACGGGACCGGCCAAGCATTCAGAATAGGCGGCATTCTGCTTCAGTGGGGCATCTAGAAATCTTTCATTGGGGAGCACTTAGGATTATCATATGTATATATATGTGTATATATATATATATATATATATATATATATATATATATATAATATATATATATATATATAGCGTGTGTATGTGTGTAACGTACATATATACGGTACATATAGATCAATATTTATATATGTATGCACACGCATATAGTTTTTGTTATTGTTGTCGTTGTTGTACAGTTGTTGAAAGAATCAAATAAGCATATTTTTGCTACTAAAATGATTTATTGAACGAAAACAATGTTCTGTTATTAAACCACTCACACACACACACACACACACACACACACACACACACACACATATATATATATATATATATATATATATATATATATATATATATATATATATATATGATATGTATGGCTTTGTCGGTCTTGCAAATCTAAGACTACTGATGCGGAACTTGAGGAAAATGACAAGGCAGTCATTCTTATAAAACTACCTGTGTTTGGATTTTCACAATGGTCGCTGGTCCGCCTGGCTTCTAAATGACCCATTATGATAACGATGACGGGACATCATTTGTCCTTTCGCATATCCAAATCTCCAGGTAAGGTGCCCATACCCGAGACTGCCATATAGGTCTGCAGATTCTATTAAGTTTGTTATCTGTTTACATGTGCCCTTTAAAAGTTATCTTGGCCCACCTTCAAGTTCACCTTTCTCCGACTAATGGGCATTTGCCATCGAACTCTAGGCCTATGCGGCAGGCCTTCTACACCTTAGGCGTATCAGCTGGCAGCTTGCCCTTTTGCGGCGGTGTATTCTGTGCCATAGTTTATGGCCACTTAGTCGTTGTTACAGAAGCCCTAAATTAATCAGCTTTTCTTTTTTTGTTTTTTGTTTATGTAAACTCTACGTTCTTTTCATGATGCTGAAAATGCTCTTTTTCGAGTCGTATTCCAATTCCATATATATGTGTGTGTGTGTTACATATATAATGTGTGTCTGTAATTCTTTTGTATTCTTTTATAAATAAAAAAAAAACCTGAATGGCAAAAATAACACGGGAATTTTACAGTCGGTCGACTCCAAGGCGTAATGAATTGATCAGCTGTACCATTATCTTGACTACTTGCATTAATAGTAGTGATAATAGTCGCATCACGCCCACTTCGGTTCAAGACCTTCCCACGACCACCGTCGCTTTGGTATCCAAGTAACAACACTGAGACCCGTTAGCCTTTCTCCCTGGGAGAAAACCCAGAAGCCGGGCTCTTGACCATTCAACAGCGAAAGCGGCCTTTTGGATCCGAATTAGCAACGGTGGTTTTCCGGATTGAAAGCTTCGCCCCCCCTCTCTCTCTCTCTCTCTCTCTCTCTCTCTCTCTCTCTCTCTTTCTCTCTTCCTCCTGAATTACCCGGATCCTTTCTCTGCTCGGCGTTCCCCAGGACAGACGCTGCATTGGAGGCAGAAATGCGATTTGAGTCAAATTTATGCATCCGCCCCGATCGCCTTCCAGCCCATAAAGATGATGGCACTGAATGGCCTATGGTCCTTTTTGATATATATATGGACTTTGAGAGGGCCCATGGCCCATGCTTCTACGGCAATAACAGGCTTAAAGTCCAGAAGGTTAAATAGCCTCCACTCCCTCTCCCCCTCCGCGCCACCTACCTCCTCCCTCATCTTTCTCTTCACGGGTCATTTAAGGTTGTGACGTAGAAGGGTACTAATGCCCGGGCCTCATCTCCCAAGTGGACGCGCTCGCACGTAACACGAACATCATCAGGTGGGTTGTTTGAGAGCGAGGGTTACTGAACGAGGCCTTATCGTGCCCTAATGTAAGGGAAGGGAAGGGACGCCCTGTAAAGCTACTACAGGTGTCCTTGGCATCTTCGGAAGTTATGGCATGAGCTGCTCCTAAGGATCGGTCTTGTTATACGCAGTCTCCTGTTTGTTTTATACACATACACGCTCACATACAACAACTGTATGTACTATATATATATATTTATATATATATATATATATATATATATATATATATATATATATATATATATATATACGTACACACAACATACACACACATATATTTGTGTGTATTTAATAAGGAAATTTTTCACATTCAGTAAGAAACAAAGGTAACTTGTGATATATAATTTCCCCTTTTCCGTAAGCTTGGAGAAATGTCTTATCGTATATGAACGAGAAAGTAATGTGATACTGGCGAGGCGAAGTATTAACACTTGATTAAACTTCAGCTACTGAGCTCGAGAAACTTACGGCCTAAGTGAAAATTGCATGTTGTGGCTTCAGTAAGGGAGGGGAGTCACATTCTTATTTGACTCCTTATTGTCCCCTTTGCAATGTTTTAATTGTTATGTATGATTTCAGGCAAGTATATTTGTCACTGTTTATAGGTAGGCCTGACCTTTTACTGTACTCCGTTCATAGTCTCTTGTTTCCATCTTACTTTTCACCCTCTCTTAACAATATACTCATAGTGCACCTGCGAGGTTTTCCTCCTCTTAACGCCTTACAGACCTTTTTACTGTCAATTTCCCTCCTAGCGCTAAATGACATCATATGTCCCAGAACTTGCCTTTGGCCTAAATTCCATATTCTGTTCTCTATAGGTAGGTCTGGTATTACCCTGTGTACAAAGAAGATTATTTCATGATTATGAATACCTTAGTCGCTTTTTTATTACGTTTATTGATGCCTTAAAGAAGAAATGTCTAAAAATTGTTTTTTTTGGTCCTTGGGATTTTATTTACACTAAATTAGTTTCGAAGACGGCAGTTTCTAAATGATTCTTGATATTATGCATGACGCTGTGATAGACTTGCTTCACATATAAGCAAAGCGTGGCGAGGAACCATTTTACAAAAATTTGAAACCATTTGATGGAGCTGACCTAAAGGACAGGAGTAGGAATGAAATAGATTTTCTATACGTTCATTTATTATTTTTAT
>NC_087203.1:13607746-13610246 GCF_015104395.2 Macrobrachium nipponense
GAGAGAGAGAGAGAGAGAGAATTTTGTTTTGTTGAACTTGCAGAAAACCGAAGTGACTCTCACAGATGATAATAAGTAGAAGACGAACATCTAAATCTGAATTAACACAGTTTGTATATCAATCCTCAAACACAGAGGCCGTAAGAGCAAGGAGCCTTGTGTAGTGACCTTTGACATCGTTTCCCAAAACCAAAAGCAATCGCAAATTGTGATTAACAGCAAAAAGCATTCATCTCCAAGAAAGAAAACTGACAAGCCGAAAGTGTTCATCTTGTAGCCTTTTCTTGCCAGTTTACTATTTTCTTGAGGAAGCGCATTTTTGCTATGTGAGCAGAATAGCTGTATTTTCGAAAGATGCTTTCTACAGTCAAGATAATTAAGAATTTTGCGTTATTATTCCTTTCTGCCTACGGAACCTTTCAAGAGGTTAGAGATAATATTTATTAATTAAATTGCAAACCATACGGGTAACGAACATATAATTGGATATTTATTTAGTTAAAAAAATTAAGAGGTATATTTATATCCACATCCGGTACTGTGCCGGTATCGCTTTTTTGGGGGATTTAGTTCTTTGTTTTCTTCTTCTTGTTTTCTTCTGGAATAGATGTCGGTACCAACAAAGAAAAGCTTATCATCACGTTGTAACTGGTGAGATATATAGTGTGTATACACACACACACACACACATTGTCAACTAAGAAATTCCCTTTCGGCTGACGGATATGCAAATATATTAATTCCGAGGTAGAGTGGATTGGGATATTAAAGGACATTTGTAGCTTAATGCATACACACACAGAGACACATATATAATAATTATTTGGTCTTTTAATTAATAATTCTCGGATTCGTGAGAAATTTCTGTGTTTTAAGGTGACTGTCACATCATGGAACAAATTATTCCTTGCCGTTTTCTTCCTCTGACAACACTTTCTTTCTTCCATGCAGCTAGATACGGCTTCTTCACAACCATTTTCCTTCATTGTAGCCCAGAAAACGTGTTCAGGTGCTTTATTTACATATCTAATTTCCGTATTTTCTGGCTAATTGTGCTTTTCAGATATTTTTGCTCATGAAGGAGTAGCGGAGAGAGGTTTTGCAATAATTTAGACCATTTGATTTTCCATCCCTGAGGCGCATTGATATTCATTCGTTTTGTCTTTTATTTCCACTTTCTGTTGCTTTACTTTGAACACTTCTAACTCCCTTGTCGTCTTAATAAAATCTGCTATTGGTATTATTAGTAATATAAAACTTTTCTATGTATTGAAGTCTAAACATTTTCCAAAACTAACTTCCCGTCAAAAGTCAGTTTATATATAAATATTTATATATATATATACATATATAGATATAATTAATATATATATATTAATATGTATATTATAATATATATATATATAAACCATTTCTTACTTCAGTTACTTCTTTGATTAAAAAGTTGCAGTTCTAGCCTGAAAACCGGAATGTAATCTCTAAAATCCCACTCCATCTTGGAGGAACATTGGCCATGATACCGTGTGTTTTATGAAAAACGTCTCTACCGAATGCATGCCATTAGTATTAGCACTTCCCTTATCACGGAGATGGCCTTGTACTGGCGCAGTTTTGTTGACGTAACTCCCTTCTATATGCCTCATTAGCCTTACTCAGAAGTTGCAAAGTTCCACTTGTACCGTATGTTGTTGTCGTTTCGTATTCAAAGCCATGTATGGGTTCGTATAATAGTTTGGGTTTTTATTAGGACTGTTGATGAGTCTGCAGCCAATAGCTACCCTTTTTGCAATAACAATTGAAGGTTAAAAGAATAATGGAAGTAATCGATATGCAAAAATGCTAACCAACAAAGTACATTATGTAATAGGAAAACCACTTAGCTGCCACGGATCGCTGGAAACAAACTGAAAATTATTCTTTCATTATAGAGCATATCAGAGGGAACAACAACAAATCACGTTCAATAATTAAGAAATATTAAGGAAAAATAAGCCTTATCAGTTTGATTGATATGGGACTTTTGTCTCTTGGGATTGCCGCCATTAACCGTCATTATTCTCTTACACCAGTAATAATAATCATTGCACGACTCTTTTCTAAATCATGTTCCTGGCGGAGGGTGCGACCGTTCTTCTCTGAATCACTGGATTCCATTTATTACACGTTCTCGCTCTTTCTTACTTTTATCATCTTTCTGCTTTAGGCAAGGTTGATGGTACCGTTTTCGCCTAGGCAGATTTTTATTTATTTTTATTTATTTATTAATTTATTATTATTATTTTTTTTTTTTGCAGAAGTTCCTATTTCAGCGTCGATAATCTTAGTCATTGCGACGCCCGATTACGTAAACAAATCAATCGGTCAGCTCGCTATTTTCGGAAGCAGATCATGGGAAAGTGTAGTTCACTATTGGTATATTGTTAGAGGGAGAGGAAATTCAAATACAAGATTAAATTCATTGTTTTTTTTCAAGGACTTATTTTGTATTCATTTTACTTAA
>NC_087203.1:13612746-13622746 GCF_015104395.2 Macrobrachium nipponense
GATACTACACATTTTTTGCAAAAAGGACTTTATTTGATGTGCTGTTATCTTCATAACCGGTTAAGTTTAATGCCAAGTTGTAGTGCATAGGGAAAGTGAATGTTTTTTCATGATTTAAAAAAACTTTTAAAAAATGGAAAGTTACGCTTCTCTCTCTCTCTCTCTCTCTCTCTCTCTCTCTCTCTCTCTCTCTCTCCACAGTTTCATCTTTTTATCTGTTCGCTACAGGTTTTTTTCGTTCTATTTTTATAGCAATTTTATCTAGTTTTCTTTTTTATTATTACCAGAAGGCGCTGTTCGGGTAACTCGTATGACTGAGTCCTCAGTTTTTGAAGTCAAACTCTCAGAGTAGGTAAATGACAAGAATTTTCGTTTTAACAAAGAAGAAAAAGAATGCTCACCGATGTACATCGATTGTTCGTAACAGTTATTAAAATAATTTTTTTATAATTACTACAATGAACATAACCAGTACTTCTGCGCTTCAGCCAATGCATTAGTCCGTTTATCGACACTTCTCAAGTGCGTGTGTGTGGTCTTGTGTTATATATAGATATCTAATATATGAATATATATATAGATGTATATATATCATATATATATATATTATTTATACACGCACCACTACATACATACATACGCATAGTTGTTTACACCGCCATGTGATCCTTGCATTTGAAAGAACCCAGTAGTAACAGAGGCAATATGAGAAAATAATATCCAATGTAACTGGAAGCATTATATGTTTTCAAAACATGCCACGCGGTAGTGCTGGTGTAGTCCATAGGCGCACCCCCCCCCCCCCTCTCTCTCGTCTCTCTCTCTCTCTCTCTCTCTCTCTCTAGTTTCACCCTGCCTTCCCGTATAATGTTACATTCATTTCGTCCCCATCCTCCGCCCACAAGTTCCCACCTTGTTATTGATCTCTGAAAAAAGGGCCTATCTATCGGACAAGTCCATCCGAAGGTGCCCTTTCGCTTTCGTTGTTTATTTTCGTTTTTATCTATATTATTTTTTTATTGATAATGTACTCGCTGTTTTGTTAATGCTGCCATTAATATTATCCAGTATAAGCTAAAAAAAAAGTTTGATATATGTAAGTTCTTTTAAATATTTAACGTTTTCGTCTTTCTTAATTTACTATGGCTCATTCGAGTTTCACTGCTTATGGCGTGCACGTGACTCGCCTCTCCTTGCACTTTTTCCATCCTTTCAAAGGCAGAGAATATATATATATATATATATATATATATATATATATATATATATGATAGTATATATATATATATATATACATATATTTATATATATATATAATAATAATATATATATATATATATATATATATCTTCCTCCTACATACACAGCATTTGAATTCAAAATGATTAGGTATATAATGGTATACGTCTTCCAACCATGCATATTTCTTATTTTTTCTGTTATTATTGAGATTCCCGTCGCATTGTTGGTGGCAGAAAAGAGTCGAGAAGGGAATTCCATACCCTGACGAGGACGTTACTAACTGTCGAAGCTCCGACTAAAGATGCAAACTTTATGGAACATTTTCATTACGCTAAATTTTGAGTTGCCTTTGTTGATCTCCGCAAACATCAGCATGTAACGCCACCCTTCCGTTAGCAAATACGTGTTGCACACCTGATGTTTATATTAAAGCCGCAGCAGTGCAAAGGATAACGGGTTGAACATATAAATACCTGTTGGTAAATACTCGTAATATGAGGGTTCCTTTGTTTGTAAAGTCTTATTTTTATCGATGTTTTCTTTTCTGGTCGGTTCTCGTCGGTCTAATGAGTTTCCTTTTTATGTATATAACGTTTTTTGTGTGTACAGCTTTCTTTCCAGCCTGGCTGTTTTGTCTGACTGTTGCACACACACACGCACACGCACATGCACACACACATATCCACATAAACACTATGATATATACTTATATATATATATATATATATAATATATATAATATAATATATATATATATATTATAATATATATATATAATATATAAAAAATATATATAGATATATATATAATAGTATATTAATTTAATATATTATATAATAAATATTTGATTTAACGTTGTATATTGTAGATATAGCTTTCTCTTATTGTTTCTATTGAACATTCGACATTTTAATTTTTATATATATATATATATATTATACATTATATATATATATATAATATATATATATATATATATAGATATATATATAGTTATATATGCACATACATTTGAGTATATATATATATTCTATATATATATAATATATAATATTATATATATATATATATATATATATATATACACTTATGTGTGTGGATGCTTTGTCTTGTATTTTTTTTCGATCTGACATTGACATTCTCGATTTCCCCGGGCATTATTCACAGGGCAGCCTGTTAAAGATTAAAGTAACGTAATTTCGGCTGTCTATTGCCGTAACTTTTAAAACCAGGTTCAATCGTCGGTTAATAGCTCATCGCATTATTTATCTCTTTTATGCCGACTTACAAGACTAGTTAAATAGAAAATAAAGTTAATTGCTTTATTGTATCAGAGAGAGACAGTGAAATCGGAACTTTTGTCCAGTGAACTGGTGTGAAATTGAATACGTGTCGACTGATACAGTACGGTCACTGTTCTTGTTTCTTCAATTTTTCTTGTTTATTTATGAAAGCCGAACTCTACCCGAGTTATTTCATTTTTTCAATTCGAGGTAATTTGGAGTTTACTGTACATTGTCTGAAATCCATCTAACTTTTGAAACAAACCACGTTCTTTTTGTGACATCGAGTTTTTCCTAATTTAAGTTGTTCATGACCTGAAATTGCACACTTCTTGCTGGTTTCAATGAAATGTTATTCTATCAAAGTTAAAGGAATAGGCAGTAATTCTCAGATTATTTGGTATCATCAGATTGATATGAAATCGGGTGAACCCAGATTTTAGTAGTAAATCCTAGATTGGAGTCAAAACATTGGTCCATTATAGTTAATTTATAGGTTATTGCTAGAAAATCCTTCTGAAATCGGTAAACCCTAGATATGTCTCGTCAGTCGATTGGCTTCAAATTTATATATTTCAGAATTCTGGTGTCTGAAAATCTCTCTGAAATAAGTTACTCGTTGACTGGTCAATCTAAGAGAGCAGAACTCAATTCTGGTGATGTAGTCTTCAACCGAAGCGCAATCACCTCACAGATTTTAAAAATATATAAACTGTAGTGTCTTTTTGCATTATTATTTCAAATATACGCCCTGTAGCCCAACCTTAATTTATTGTAATTTTGACTTATGTCTCTTTGTTTCAGGTACGTGTCATTCGTTTAGGTGTTATAAACTTGTGAGATTCCCAAGGTAAGTCGCTGGCAACGGAGCATATGTGATGATGTAATGGTTAAGGAGAGAGTATGTAGTTAATAGAAAAAGGATGTCGCTTTGGTCATTTTTCTGTCAGTTTTAACGACATTTATGATGAATTGTTTCCTTTTTGGTGATATCCTGGTCGTTTGGGGGTAGTTTCATGCTTCGTCTTCAAGATCTAAAACGTTTTAAATCGAATGAGCATACTAGCTTTAGAGAAATATTTGTCTGCCTATGATTTGTAATATAAACTTTCAAGCGCGAACAATTTGGGGCTTTTATCTGCCGCTGTTTCCCCTGCATTTGCATATAGCTAATGTTACAGTGATAACGGCATGAATGATTCGAGAGCAATGGATCTAGTGTTTTCTCAACTGCATTACAACGGGCTGGGAAATATTTTGACGCTTACAGGTACACAGACCAGGGATCATCTTGCCTTTTTAGCGGTCATTCGTTACGGTTTCGAATTTTTAAACATTCAATATGCTATTCAATTTGCTCTCCTCTCTCTCTCTCTCTCTCTCTATATATATATATATAATATATAAACATATGATTCAAGAATAATGAATCAAGTTTTTTCACACCTGCATTAATACACACACACACACACACACACACACACACACACACACATATATATATATATATATATATATATATATATATATATATATATATATATATTATATAAACTTATGATTCAAGAATAATGAATCAAGTTTCTTCACACCTGCATTAATATATATACATAAATATATATATATATATATATATATATATATATATATATATATATATATATATATATGTCTGTTTAAATCAAGGTCACATTTACTTTACCTCTTCATTTATGGAACTGAGATGATAAGCTTCATCTGTGAATAACGATGACGATGACTGATAGAAGCCGCGCATAATAGGCATGGTTCTCATGTTATCATGAGCAGTGTAACGCAACTCCTATCACCAGATCTTATATCAAGTCCAAGCAACTGGGAGAGAGAGGAGAGAGAGAGAGAGAGAGAGAGAGAGAGATAGAGAGAGAGAGAGAGAGAGAAGATAGCGAGAGAGAGAGAGAGAGAGAGAGAAGGGGAAGTTTTAGGGTTATGCCGTCATCGACTTCGGTCGGGTATGGGAGGGGGGCTGTCTTCCTTGTGGTTTTGAAGGGCAATGGGCACACGATGCTGCCCTTGCCTGGGCATTTCCTGGCATGGGGATTGAATCGTGCCGGCTAAACAAAGGAACTTATGCATGAGGAAAAGGTGTTTCTTCAGTATCCATAGAAGGTTATATATATATATTATATATATATATATATATAATATATAATTTATATAATATATTATATTATATTATAATTATAATTAATATACGTATATATATATATATAGGTATATATACTATAATATATACTATAATTATTACTATATATAAGATATATATATCTGTGGTGTGTTGTGTGTGTGTGTGTAGTTTGTTTGGGTGTGGTTTCTTGATAACAGACAGAATGAAGAAAGGACTTCCGATAGAGCTGGGTTTTCTCAAGTTCAAGCCCTATCGGAAGTTCCTTCATCATATGTATGTTTGCTTGTGTGTGTGTGTGTCTCGGTTTTCAGTCAGAAAGTCTTCTGGAATGATGCTACTAGCCCCAGGAATGTTCAAGGGCAAAGTGAATATATATATATATATATATATATATATATATATATATATATATATATATATATATATATATATGTTTGTGTGTGTCTGTGTCTGTGTACGGTTGCCTGTGTGTTTGTGAATGCGGTGTGTACGTGGCAAAAATGTTAACTGCCTCAGCCGAGGATGTTAAGTTTTATATTGGGTTTGTTTGTCAATTCATTAGCAAGATTACTCGCAGTACGAGTTATGGCGTCATTATTGGCATCAAGTGTTCAAGATATTGGAAGAGGAAGAAAATAACTTTTGGGTGGGAAGGAATTGTTGAGGAGGATAATTATCATGAATTTTGATTATCAAATTTGAAAATGACTTCAAAGAAAGTCTGACCGAAGAATATTGTTATCTCAGCCCGTAAGATTTCTATATGGATCTCGGCAATTGTAATTTCATTTCGATGAAAATATGCGCTTGTAGGGGTGTTTATTTTTTCGCGCTTTTAATGAAACTTCTTCACGGAACTTGATAACTGTATTCTGACTAAGCCCTTGAGACTAAATACAGTAGCTTTTTTTTATTACTAAAATGTCATAAAGGAGTTATGTATTATTGACAAATGTTAACATTAATGTTTTCAATAGATGACATTTGTTGCACATGTTTTTATTTGATGTTTATGTATATACTGTTATGCCATAACTTAATGGTATATTCTCAGTGTTAACGGAAAATATACTGGAAGTTACAAAGAAATCTGTAACGTGTCGGTAATGGAAAGTTATCAAGTATATTCCTTATCTTGTGACTGAAATTATTGTTCATATTAGACGTACTGCCATATGTTATAGGTAATTTCATTATCTTTTTAAGTTCAGATCTTTGAAATTCAGATGCGTTTGGTTTTAATAAGTTTGTCATAGTTATTTTTACTCTCTCCAAATTCTAGAATCTTGAACTTTTTCCCCAAAAATCTACTTGCAACTTTTGTTTTCCTTTCTTAGAATGTGGGACTTGACCTGTCTCCTCCAAAAGCTTTGTTTCTTACGTAAACTTTGTAGTGCTTCTTATATTTCCACAACTTTCCATTGTTTTTGTGTGAAGAACGTTCAATGGTTTTCTTGTTTCTGATGAAAATGTCTCGTGGTTTTTTGACAGATTTTTTTTTTATCTCGGAAATGTCTTGTCGTTTCATTTTTTCTGGAAAACGATTAAATGCCTCCATTTTCCACCGGAAAAGTTTTATTGTGTTATTATTTTCCCCGAAATAGGTCCGCTTTTCCCCTTTTCCCGGAAAATTTTCCCGACCAGACCCTTCCCTTATTTCAGAATTCCCAGCTATATTTTGATAATATATTTCCTCAGGCCTTATGACGTTTTATTTTTTATTTTTTAATTTATGTTTTTTTACAGTTGTCGGTGTTGTTTTATCAATAAGTCTAGCTGCCCTTAAATTTTGCTCGAAGAGAAACAGCAGTGTCATTTTCTACGGTCACTTTTCCCGTCTCCTCGAAACGAAGAACCAGGCCGCGTCCCCTTTTTCATTCTTCGCTCAGGATGTGAAAGTATGTCTTTATTTTCTCTCTTTCACATTTGTAAGAAAAGTGCGGAGTGAGCACGTGCCAGCAGTACATGAAGAAGTAGATGTGGCTTTTAATGTCACGGGTCGGGAGTTAAAAGGTGGCGGTGTCTGGGAGTGACTGGGAGAGGGGCCTTGGTAAATTGGGGAGCAATGAGCGGTGGGGCTGAGAGGGAGGGACTGGGGGAGGACTGTAGATCAGAGGTAGTAAAAGGCTACTTTTGCGAGTGCTGCAGTTGGTGAAAGGAAAGGTCGAATATTCGAGGTGATTCTGGGCGATGAATGAAACGTAGAATTGTTTGGATCATTCTGTACAAGCATTTTCTTCATAGTGATTAGAAATTACTTTTGTTATCAGCAAATCTTTTACTGAAAAATGAAATATGGTCTTTATTTATTATATGATAATGACTAGAAAAGAATTTTTGGACCGACCATTGTTTCATCATAAGTCGATGTAGAAACTGTTAGGAACCTTTCATATAAGTGATGTTTTTCACAACAGTTAAAAATGTTTTCACTCGACCGATTGAGTTATTAACGAATGAAGTATGAAACTGTTTTTAGAACATTTGTTAAAATCCTGATGAGTTACGATCGTTTACAAATGTTTCCATCGTTGTCGCTCATTTTGAAGTGACTTAAATTCTCATTTTCTTTGAGCTGCTTTGATTATGGTAAATATTGTTACAACACCCCGTGAATGAAAACTAATTGATTTGTGTATTGTACACGTTGTTCTACCACTACAGGATTGTGTTTCCTTTATTTTTTGCGTCAAGGTTTATTGTTGCTCATTTTATTTGCTCTGCGCAAGTGAGGGCAACAGACAGCGTTATTTTATGACGAAATGCTTTCCAGATTCCCCAAGTATGTTTTGAATTTTGAAGTAATGTTGATTTTTTATTCCCTTATTTTATGTTTCCGTTTTACCTTTAGCATGTTATACATATTACATACATACATACATACATACATATATATATATATATATATATATATATATATATATATATATATATATATATATATATATATATTATATATATATATATATATATATATATATATATATATATATATATATATATATACATACAATACTATGAAGTTAGGAGAGAATTTGGAGGGAAAAAGTCTGGGCTTCATATATATATATATATATATATCTATATATATTATATATATATATAATATATAATATATATATAGATAATCTATAGATATATGAAGCCCAGACTTTTTCCCCTCCAAATTCTCTCCTAACTTCATAGTATTGTCCGACTATTCCCATTTTGTGTTTTATTTAGCACTTTAATGGGTTCTTTGTATTTTCATTTACTCCATTGGTTTTTAGGCGTCAGTTGCCCTGTACATGTCTGATTTTCTTTTAAAAGTGGCTTTAATGCCTTTCTTTCTGTGTGGAAACAATTAACGAACTTGTTTCCAATTTGTGAAATTTTTACTTTCTGGATACTAGTAGTGATCGTAAATTGTTTCTCACGTTCAGATTTTCTTATTTCTAACCTGAAATGATGAGCCAGTGAGTGTGTCAACTACACCGCCATTGGAATTTGCAGCATGCGGCTGAAAATTATTGGTTGCTTCATTTTTCCGTTTTCCCTTGTTAGCAGTCTGTCAATATCTTTGGTGGACTGACTTTTCTCTTTAAACTTCCCTATACCTTTCGATATAACCTCTTGTCCGTAGGGTACAAGGGTCTGTTATTTTAATACAGGGGGATTGGATTCCCAGTCAAAGCGAGATTAAAGCGGAAGGAGTCGGATATTGAATAGCAGTAGGCCTACCAAAGTAGAATTCTTATATGGGGGATTATGCTTGTGCTGATGTGCTTAACTCAAAGTGATACTGCTGACGAGACGACTTCGAGAAAAATGATACCGGCTATCACCGACCACCTTCGGCGGGAGAGGAAGGTTGAAGGGAGGGGGGAGGGTGGGATTATTTTGATCAGTGGAATAGGGCTAGGCCAACTCTAGGGACAAGATTGAGGATGAACTTGGGATAATCACTAAACGTATCTTTCCTCTCCTTCGTCAGATGCCGTCCTTAACCTTCCGACGGCTCCTATTACTGTTACCAAGAAGCCCCCCCCTATTGGTTTTTGCTTTGTCTGAGGTTTTTCGTCGATAATATTACAGAGCTTCGCTGCGACTTGGAGCTCCCGAAAGGATGTGTTTTTCTCAAGACAAGCTTAGGAGGTACGACCACTCAAGGAACTTTTGTTTTTTGTATAAGCGTGCTCCTGTTCCTAAATTTTAGGTACATTTATGTAAGTGACCGTAAATGAAAATGTTAATGATTAATAAAAGGGATAAAAATAGAAAAAAAATAGAGTAGGCGTAGCACGCGCACTGTTATTAAGGTAAAGCTGAATTAGTGGTGCAGTCAATAGTACGGATGTATGGTACCAATATTCCATGGCCTGAAAATGACAGAAAACGTTAAATGTTGCTGAGGCGCGCGAAAAGGGTACATGAAATATAGAGGTATGAAGAAAAAATGGATATTATATGAGAGAGAGAGAGAGAGAAAAGGCCGATGTATTAAGCGCCCAAGAGTTCCATAACATGAAATCACTAGCCTTTAAAATACACATTGGAGATCAGGCGTGGAATGTTTATAGAACAAACATCACGACGATAGCGAAGGAACACGTCATCCATTGCGTGTTTTTTTCTTCCTCTTACTTTTTATTCTTTCATCTCTTGCGATGGTGTTCCATTGCCTTTAAGATCTTGGAGGACCTTGAGTGGAAATGAAGAGGAAGAGTGAGAGGAAGGAGGAGAAGAAGAAGAATCGTTTCAAGGGTGGGAATGAAGATGATGAATGTTGCTTGAGTCATCATCACTCGTTGGTGTTGGCGCTTGAGGAGGACTTGGAATTTAATAATACGCTGGATGGAGGTGGTCAGGATTTATTGGTCGTCTGCTCTAAGGACTTGCAACGTGTGATTTTGGACGGTGATTTAAGAGTCATCAATTTTAATAAGAATGTGAAGGAGCTTTTTTTTTCTGAAAACGATTTCTTTTATTTTGGTTTTGTATGTTCTCTATATTTTTGTTAATGTGTGCATTGTATACTTTGCTAACTAGCCAGTTTATTTACATGTAAAATTTTCTATATGCAGTTTTATTTACTTAATTTTCACCGAGTTTTCCGCAGCAGAGTTCTCCTGGATGAAGTTTCGGTGTGCTGTATTCGTCTGTCTCTTACATGTTCATTTTCAGTTTTTTCGCCCACTTAAAGGCAGTTCTCTTTCTACTTAATTAAATGCACAAGTGGTCTTGTAGGCTATGAAATTTTCAAGAGAATGATTTTATGAACGAGAAAAATAATATATAGCAAGAATTAATTATTTCATTGGTTGAGAGA
>NC_087203.1:13627746-13657746 GCF_015104395.2 Macrobrachium nipponense
TTTCATTCATCTTCCGTCTTTGAGCTTATCCATCATCATTCTCTCCCATTCACTTTTTAATGTAATAATGTATGAAGGTAACCCTCCGAACACTTCAGGAGGTGATATATTATATATATATATATATATATATATAGATATATATATATAATTATTATATATATTAACACATTAACATACATACATACACACACACACACACACACACACACACCCTGTTTTACACGACTCGCACCAATCTTTCGAACGAGTGACTTGAGTTCCATTTGAGGTGAACGACATCACCCTTGAAAGCAACAGGGATCGCATGGTTTAAGTTTACCCTTAAGAGTAACCTTAAACTTCTTGTAAGTCGTGCCTCAAGCTCCCTCCTGTTTTATACCCTATATGTTTGGTTTGTATGGATCTCGTTCGTGTTACACGAGTTGTTTGTTTGGGATAAAGTTACGTGAAGCGAGTTGATCCAGACGTGCTCTTTTTTTTTTTCTGTAAGATCAGGCTAGATAGGTCTTGCAGTCATCACTAGCTTTATCGTCTGTAAAGTAAAATATTTGGACTATATGTATATTTGTGTATTTTTGTGTATTTACATGTAAACATATGTGTTTATATGATAACTTGTCTATAGGTTACTTAGTACATATACTACATGGATGGATAACTGTATATGGTTGTGTGACTAGAATATTTGTATTAATCAATTTCTATCTATGATTTATTAATGTTGGATATTATATCGATTTATTTTCTCTTGGGGAAAACATTTATATATGGAAAGTTGTAAAGGATTTGGTGTACGCTGAAAGCTTTAGATTAAAGTTAAGAATGAATGGCGCCATAGAGAAAGCGCGTTGCATACGTTTGCATAACGAGTGCTGTGTCCTTGTACGACTTAACATTTCTAACGATTTTTAAACATTCATATGGAATACATCAGATCTGCACTGTGCAAAAAATATTAAAGCACGCTTAAACACGCATGTACGCACGCACACACACACACTATAGTATTTACATATAGATATATATATATATATATATATATATATATATATAATTACATATATTCATACATAGTACATACACATACACATATAGAAATACATATATAGTATACATAACATATACATATCTGTAACTATATAATGGATGCATGAATATAGATATATATATAAATTATATATATATATATATATATATATATGTGTGTGTACTATGTATGTATGTATGTATGTATGTATGTATGATTGAGTCCTTGTAACTCAGTGCTTAGAACGCTTGGTGCAGCGGCCAGAAGAGTTGCATTTGATTCCCAAGAGTTTTTGACTGGATTTGTGTATTGTCTGATGAAACCCTCTGGATTTCTGTTAACTTGTGGAGTGAATTACTAAACTTGGTAGTCAGAAGACTGTCTTGGTCAACGACCAGGGTGAAGATGGACATGAGTTAACAATCTCATGCAGAAAGGTTTCGTTAAAACTGGAAGGCTAACGCCTAAACAACCAAAGCTAGCCCTTGCAGAAAGGGTTATTATTTCGTGAGCCCCACTTCTAAAATTTAGATAACCAACTCAACTTATATTTTCGCCGAGTCCAGGGAACGTTCCTCTTTCTAGGCTCAGTTCTTCCAGTGATGGGTTAGTTATCACTTTTTCCTCTCCTTTTTTCTTGTCTCGTTAAACCACTAGTCAGTAATGTTCTTGATATTTCGTCCCTTTGGCGTGCTTTTGCAAAAAAACTGCATAACATACTGAGAACGAAAGAGATAATAAATAAATATATAAATCACTAAATAGATTAATGAATATCGTAGGTACTGTAACTCAGTTAATTACAAAGAAGTTTGTTATTGCTGGGAATCTGTTGCCCAAACGTGGTGGCTTTAATTGATGCTAAAAGTTACAATCTAAGAAATTAGTGAGGTGGAATGTCTTAGTGCGCTTATTCGACTTAATAGTTTCTGGTGACTCACTCTTTCATGCCTGCTGAAAAAGACAGAATCTGTCCTTCCATCTTAAGCCTTCCTATCCATCCCAGACCTTCAGGATAGTAAAACATTTTTCATATCTATTCCCAGTTTAGTTTAGGGTAAAACAGATTTTTCCTGTCCAGCTGAAGCCTTTAGGATAAAAACAGATTCTTTTCATTATTCTATACCTTTCTGATAAAAGCAGACTCGTCCTATTCAAAAACAGGTTCTACCCATCTACCTATTCTTCTGAGGCCATTAGAGTAAAAACAGATTCTTCCTCTCCATCTCGACCCTTAGGGTAAAAACAGTTCTCTCTCTACATATCGGACTTTAAGGATGAAAATGGATTCTTCGTAAAACTTCGCCAGAGTTTTTTCGGCGTAATCGAGTTTAATGTACAGCGTATAATGCTGTATGAAACACTCAGCCACGGCCTATGAAATTATGCTGCGGCCCATGAAACTTACAGTCACGGCTCGGTGGTGGTCTGTGTGGTGCCAGACGCATTATCATGGCTAACCTTAACCATAAAGAAAATAAGAACTACTGAGTCTAGACGTCTGCGATTTGGTATGTTTGATAGTTGAAGGCTGGATTATCAACATACCTCTAGCCTCAGCAGTTTTTAGGACCTGAGGGCGGACAGACAAATAGACATCTCAATAATTTTCTCTTAAAGAAAAGTAAAACTCGGAGGGAAAAGTCTCAAACGGTTCAGAACTCACTGGACTGTCCACATTCGATTTGGTTCACCAAGTAGCAAGTCTCAGGAACCATAGGTCTGGCCGTGTGCATAGGTTTGTTTAAGCGGTTACAGACAGTTATTCAACTGAATGATGCGGTTTTGCATGAGGCTCCACTTAGCTCCCAACGGTAGTTGGGAGCTTCTCTTCGTCAGAGATTGGGTCCTTTGCGTACCGCTAAAGGGAACTCAAGTGCTTTGAATGTTGTTCTTTCTTGTATATATGCTCTCTCTCTCTCTCTCTCTCTCTCTCTCTCTCTCTCTCTCTCTCTCTCTCTCTCTCTCTCTCATGCAAATTGTCTCATTACTTTGTTTACCAGCATTAGCTTTTCTAAATAAATAATTAAACGAATAAATGGCTGTGTATGACTAAGTGATTACGGTAGACACCGTAACAAAATATGGTGCAATTTAGAGAATATCTCCGGGTTCTTTTATGCCATACTACTCATTATAAAAATGTATATATGCATGTATATATATATGTGTAGGTATACACACACACACACACACACACACACACACACACACACACACACACATATATATATATATATATATATATATATATGTATATTAAATATATAGATATATATATATATATATATATATATGATCATCTGTCATTCATCTGGTGTCGAGTTTATTCATGGTCCTAGTTAATCATAGAGAAAGATACATTATTGTATTTTATGCATAAATTTATGAAGGTATGTATGTATGTATGTCACTAGCGTATAATCATGGAAATTGATTATATTTGTATGTCATATAAGCATCCCTCTAATGTGAGTTCGTGTTTTGTGATGTTTTAGTAACTTCAAACGGTACATTTAACAGGACACGGTTACATATGCCTGTATAAACAGTTTAGTTCTGCTGCAGTTGTCGGAGGAGACCGAGCAAAACGAGTTAAGTATTATGATGCTCATTGTCGCATCAGAACCGCCAAGATGAAAATCGTCGATTTCGCGTTTTCTTTACTGGCCCGAGGACCTCTTATACACAGCACTGGTCCTAAAGCGAAATGAAAGATGGGGACCATTTTCTTACGACAGAGGTCGAAATAAAGAACACCGGACGAACAAACAAATGAAATCCAGGTCCTCAGTCAGTAGCAAAGAAAATTGAACGTCCCAACGGCAGTGTGATGGTGATGCTATCCAGCGCATTAATAGCAATTATTGTCCGTCGCACGACTATTGTACTTCCACTTTCGTTCTCCCGTGCAGACAGACAAACTACAAAGGATGTCCCTTCCTCCCTTCAAGGTCTACTGTTGGGTATCATTTGTCTTCCTTTTAAGATAAGATTATTGTCTTTTTGGTCTTCTAAGGTAGGCAGAAGTTCCTTATTTAGACCTTCCTTAACATTCATTCGCTGAAGATGGCGTTGGTCCCACGGCCTGGTGTTGCTGGGATCTAGTAACTCCGGCTGCTCTCGTTTGTTTTTCTTTTTGTTCTCAGTCTGTTATCTGGGAGCTCTCTCTTATTCTTTACACGTGTGTGCGTGTGTGTATAGGGTTATTGGTATTTTGTATCCATTCATTTACTTGTGATTTGTTTTATTTACCCAAATTAGCAACTTTCAACTGCTGATGCTGACCTCGATAAACAGCGTTTTAGTATTGGAAACAAACACGCACCCTTCATACATACATTCACACACACTATACATAAATAAATGTGTGTGTGTGTGCTTGTGTGCACGCGTGCATGTGTGTTTGTTTGTGTGCACGTACACGCGTTTCAGATACCTTTCTACTCCTTGCATGCTGGTTTATTTTGAAGTCATTTTATTCTCATCTGTTTCCCTGATCGTTGTGTCGACAGCTGTGTCTAATTGGTTGTTAAGATTTTTATGCTTTCAGCCTGCGTTTATGCTTGCATACATTCCTGACAGACAATTCCTGTAAGATTCAGACGTTTACCAGTTACCAGTTTCAGGTAAAGGCAGAGACAGCGCTTTTCCCTCTAATGACGGAGTAGAGATGATTCCTGATGCTATACGCATTCATTAACTCTCTCCTCTCTCTCTCTCTCTCTCTTCCTCCACTCTCCTCCCTCCTCTCTCTCTCTCTCTCTATCTCATCTCTTTTATATACATATGTATAACAGAATCACGAAAGTTAGGAACGTGATAAATCATAAATAAAGATAAATGCCACGAAGGAAAAATAAACGAAGGAGTCTGCGAGATCTTCGGCTTAAAAGCCCTTTACTGAAGCAGTATCTGCTTCAGTAAAGGGCTTTTAAGCCGAAAGATCTCGCAGACTCCTTCGTTTATTTTTCCTTCGTGGCATTTATCTTTATTTATATACATATATATATGATAATATATATATATATATATATATATATATATATATATATATATATACATATATATAATTCTGCCTTGACAGAGACTCCCCACAGAGAATTTTCCGTCAGATATATGATTCAGTGGCTATAATTATGAATAATGGAATTTTATTATTATTGTTATTATTTTGGAGGAAACGGGCCAAAAGATTCTTTCCCCGTGGGATTCATCCCGGATCTCCCTCTCCTGAGGCGAGGCCGGTAACCACTGCGAGGCCGGTAACCACTGACGTATATATATATATATATATATATATATATATATATATATATATATATATATATATTATTATAAAGGTTTAATGAAGTGATTCAGCCATTCTTCACAATTTCATGAGACAGCCAGAGTGGCCGATGGTTTCAGAGAACCGAATGACTCGTACATTGGATTCGTGGGTGAGCTTAGTATATGTGTGAGCAATCAGGAAGAAAATGGGTTGATTGACTTTGCTAGCTTTGCTATCGGCACAAAGGGGAGCTCAGCAAGATTTCCCTATGTATATATTATTACCGAAAGACATGGCAATTATAGTGGAGAGAGAGAGAGAGAGAGAGAGAGAGAGAGAGAGAGAGAGAGAGAGAGAGAGAGATGAATGGTTTCCATGATTTTTGAGAATCCACTCTCACACTTGTCTTCTGTTGGCTTCGGAAGGACATAACGCACGTGCGCGCGCATTCACATGCTCACACACAATCACTGACTAAGGCAGAGAGAGAGAGAGAGAGAGAGGGTAATCAGCTCACATGGATTGTTTTTATGGAAGTGTTGTGGTAACAGGTGGCTGTGCTCTCTCTCCCTCTCTTTTTTTTTTTTTTTTTTTTTTTTTTTTTTTTTTTTTTTTTTTTTTTTCACTGGACCGCTTAACTGCTCCCTCGTCCTTTGGCCGTCACAGGACAGTTATCGTATGGAATTTTGATTGAATCGTTTTTTTATTATTATTATTATTATTATTATTATTCCTATGCAAAATACTTGTTGCTCATGAATTAATTTTAGGCGAAATGTTGCCTGCAGGCAAAAGGAAAATTATTTCCGATTTCATGGCTTTTTCTCATCTATATATATATATATATATATATATATATATATAATATCATATATGTGTGTGTGTGTGTGTGTGTGTGTGTGTGTGTGTGTGTGTGTGTGTGTATATACACTATGTGTGTGTGCAAATCTACTGGTCACTTTTTACCAGATACCTTTGTAATTGTAATAGCCACAATGCTATCTTAACTTCTCGAATTCTTCGTTCTCTTTTCGATATGTTTGTCACTGCAAAGCTTTAGATCCAAGTGTAAAAAATTTGGAGTAATTATCATGTCCGGTAGCGGACATAATAATTTCTTCATATTTCAGGCACTTGGATCTACTAAGGCATTGTAGTGATTAAGCGTATCCAGAAAATCGCGAATATTATATATATATATATATATATATATATATATATATATAATAATATATATATATATAGAGAGAGAGAGAGAGTGAGAGAGAGAGAGAGAGAGAGAACGAGAGAGAGAGAGAGAGAGAGAGAGAGAGAGAGAGAGAGAGAAACTTTGTACCTTTAGCTCGTAACAAAATCTTGTCCATTGGTAGCCTCATTAATGTTATTACATATTATTTCTCTGTCATGGAGGCTACTGTAAACATAAAGTAATGATTATGTTGACTGTGTAATTCAACTTTAACTGTTCTGTAGACTTCACCATGGCATGCATTCCTCAGTAAATCCGCAAAATATTCATTTAATTTCCACATCTTTGTTGCCATATTGAAAAAACAGTTATAGAATATATAGAGGTACCTCATTATTTGTCGTTGGTTTTTTTATGCTTTATTTCTAGTTTCATGTCCGTGAATTGTTTTTAAAAAGATAAATAGAGGGTGAGGCCAGAGAGTGTCTAAAAAAAAGAGACAGATTTGAAGAAAGCTGTCGTCATGTAATCAAGTACAGGAAAAATCACAAGAAATTCAATGAAAAATTATAATATTTTTTGGTTCGTTCATCATATTTATCTCGTATTTCTCAACATTAAAAATCGTTTTATTTTTTTTTTTTACGAATGGATTTCATTAAGATTGGTAAATGACTAAAAAAAAAGAAAAGCTTAATTTTGCTTGCAACGCTTGTTACAGGAAAAATAATGGAAGTTGTTACAAATATTTGGAAAATTTAGAATTTTTGTTTTTACGTTATTGGAGATGGAAAAGCATGGAAATTGAGACTTAACTGAGAGAAAAATCGTTAACCAATATCATTTCATTTTGTTTTGTTTTTCTTCATATATTAATTTGCAAAAAGAAATTCTGTGTTAAGTCGATATCTTTGGGAGGGTTTCCAAACACTAGTGGAGTATCTCAGACAGCATGTGGTCAGTTTTCTGCAGAGTCATTATCGGACGGGTTAAGGAAGACCTCCTACGGCCGCGCCTTTGTCCCAAAAGGAATTTTAATCGAGGCGACACCTCCTGCCATTTTGCTTGCTCCTTCGCAGACGGGCGTGAGTCGGGTTTGGTGGCCGTCGGTAAGAGAACTGGGGAATTTTCTTCCTGATTCCGTTTTCCCTCATTCTGAAGATTGCCTCTGTCTCTTTAGTCGGCTGCAAAGTCTTTAGTTTTCCTCTCTTGGACTAGAAAGGGCCCTTAGCGTGTCTCGTTGGCCTCATACAAGACAAATTCTCTCTCTCTCTCTCTTCTCTCTCTCTCTCTCGTAGGCGCGCGCGCGCGCACACACACACGGTGGGGGGGTTCAGAAAGTTGTTGTTGTTTTTTTTTTTTTTTTTTTTTTTTTGAAGGACATAGGTTTATGAGCAGAATCGCTTTCATAATAATATCTGATTATTATCGTTATTTTTGTTTAGCCCAACTATTTGTCAAGTGTGCCGTTCTCTCCGTCACCGACTCGAGGGAAAGGGTCCTTGGCGGCAAAGATCGCCATCGACTATAGTTTTATACTCAGTTAGGTCCTGCTTCACCGACTTGGTAGCCTGATACTATCATCGGTAATACAGGATACCCACAAAAAACGAGGAAATATTAAATTTACATTATGTATTCTGCACCCTGTTGCCTGGCTCAGAGCCAATATTCCTTGGCTTCATCGAAACCATCGAATGACCCTCAAAAAGTTCAGATCTCAACGTCATGGATATTGACTGCCATGTGGGGTTTACTGTTACATCAGCTTCAGTGACAGAGGAGAGAGGTCACAGACATACAATCCTTAAAAAACTGTTGATGGAAGCTCGGAGCAAAATCTCGCTTGAAGTCATCCAAAGGAGACTGGAAGTTGGCTAGAACGTCCACGTCGCTGCGCAGCTGCTGCCCACGACAAACATTTTGAACACTCGAACATTTGAACATTGCTTCTGTTAATAACAACAGTTTTCTGTTTCCAACATCATACTATAATGGGCGTAATGTCTGTCTGTCTGTCTGTCATTCAATCACGGCCAAACGGCTGGTCAGATGGGCATGAAACTTGGCAGGGTTAAGGTGGGGACCCCTAAGATGGTTTGTAATGGGGTTTCATCCAACCTAACCCCCTTCTTTGTAGGGGATGGGGGTGAGAAAGGATTCCCTGAAACGGAGCTGTTTCTGGATGTGAAACAAGGCTGGTTATTCCCGTAGACTTAGTTTACTTTACGATTTTTCATAAATAATTTCTGTACAACTTCCCCGGGGAAAGTCGCGAATATTTCAGCTCGGACCCAATAGAAGATGAAAATTATCATCAATATCCGCAAGATTTTTTGAATAACTTAAATCCATCGGGACTGCCAGTGCACAAAATAACGTTGAAGAAGTACTGCCCGGTAATGTTGCTTCGGAATTTCGATCCTGCCAATGGACATAATAAAAAGGAAACTGACAAGTTCCTACTTTCTACTCTTTTTTTTTGGAAGACACAGGATCATAAGAGCATTTATCAGTAGTCATAACGCACTGACATACAAGTTGCGTCTTTGCAGTAACATGACGAAAAGAAAGATACTTTATTATTCGTATCACCGTGCAAAGTAATTGACAAAGAAAGAAACGAAACCAATCAAGATCCCTGTTCCGTTAAATGAAAGTCACTGACAGGAGAGAGAGAGAGAGAGAGAGAGAGAGAGAGAGAGAGAGAGAGAGAGCCATTTAACGACATTAATGCACTACAATTTTATAATTTTATCTTGCTATCGAAAAATGAAGAGAGAAAGAGAGAGGAGATAATTTGTGATTTGAGAGCTAAGTAATCCGATAATCCCATCACCGTCTTCGTTACTTGACTTACATAGAGAGAGAGAGAGAGAGAGAGAGAGAGAGAGAGAGAGAGAATCATTAAAAGAGGGTAAACAATAATGAATACGAACTTCTTTATGTTCATTGATCGTCCCTTCACTACTTTAAGAGAGAGAGAGAGTATCATTAAAAGAGGGGGAAACAATAATGAATAAGAATTTCTCTGCGTTCAGTGATTGTCCCTTGAATTACATTACGAGAGAGAGAGAGAGAGAGAGAGAGAGACTATTCGTGTAATCGCCCTTATTTTAATATTGCTGAACAAATAGTACATATAATTTTTCACTTCTGCACCCGTATTTTATCACTCATCGTAGATAGGTAAGTTTGCTAGTTTACATAAATGTGCCAACTTTCCTGGTTGATTGTGGGGCACCCTGTAATTGTGGTTTTTTCATTAATTCCTGTTAGTATTAGTAGTTCTCGCTTTTTATTTTTATCTATTTTTGTGAAAATGTTCATCGAGTATTATCCTCTCCTTGGATAAAGGTATTCTGTTCTGTGGACACTTGTTTGGCATGTTAATCACCTTTTTAGTTTTCTGTAAAAGAAAACTCTTGTCAGTCCTTCCGCTCTTTTCTTTCCGCCTTCAGATCTTAGAAACTGCTGAGGCTAGAGAGCTGCAAACTGGTATGTTGCTCATCCAACCTCAAATCATCAAGCATAACACTAACTGTGCGTCTGGCAACGATATAGAACAGGCCACCACTGGGTCGTGGTTAAGTCCATGGGCGGCGGCTCATAGATTATTATACCGAGACCACCGAAAGATAGATCTGTTTTTGGTGGCCTTGATTATACACTAAACAGAAAACTCGATTGCGCCAAGGAAACTTTGGCACGTTTTATACTTGTTATTTATTTGGTATGATTATGCGAACATTATGAATCATAAGTATAACAATATTCAGTATGTCGTTGTTACTGTCTTTGGAGATAGAAAAGAAAACAGTAGAAAATATTTATCGTCTTGAGGCAAAATAATCGATGATGGTACTAGATTAGCTCTAATTAATGAACTGCTTAGAAACGCGCCCTTATTCATGAACGCTCGTACATTATATCTATATATCTATCTACGAATCTATCCATCTGTCTATGTATATATACGTACATATATTTATTAATTATTTATTATTATGTTTATATAAATTAATATAATTATTATATATTATAATATATATATATATATATATATATTAATATCTATATATATCTATAGTATAGAATATATAATTATCTTATCACCGTGATTCATATAAAATATTGGAGCTACAAATGTCCTTTAATATTCGCTCTACCTCGGAATTGATATATTTTCATATATGTAAACCGAAGGGGAATTTTTTTAGTGTATGTATACATAAAGTATATATTAAAGAACATGCAAGGCTTTCCAAGTCTCCTTGACAGCAGATGTAATGAAGCTGGAGGGTTTAATCTTTTGTGCTTTATGATTGCACATCTAGTGGACGACGCATGCAATATTTCCTGGCACAATTTGCAGAAACTTCAGTACTCCTCGGACGAGTGCATTTTATACTCCTTACATAACTGGGGTTTTACATATAAATGTACTGACACCAGAGCTCTAGAATGCGTATAAGGAATGCAGTGATAGCATCATTACATTTTTTCACCACCACCTCAATTTGCATATCAGTGGTCCTTGCTAAGTAGATTTCATCACCCCCTTCCCCTCATCTCTCTCTCTCTCTCTCTCTCTCTCTCTCTCTCTCTCTCTCTCTCTCTCTCTCTCTCTCTCTCTCTCCACGCCCCTCCTTGTGCAAATAGCTCGGCGCCACCAAACACTTTTTTTTTGTTTATGGCATTTACATCGAGATGGTCCTGGCTTGTTTGTTCTCTGTAGGTAGAAAGATTTTAATGAAAACAAATGAGGGTTCTTCTGTGTCCTCCATTTAGCTGGCTTATCGGTGTATCCTACCTGTTAGTTTATACTTCTTTTCAGAATAAACGCTGAAATTCCTAGCTGTGATACAAAGCATTCATCTTTTCCAGTATTTGTGGTGTACACACACACACACACATACACTTATATATATATATATATATATAATATATATATATATATATATATATATATGTGTGTGTGTGTGTGTGTGTGTGTGTGTGTGTGTGTGTCTGTGCCTGTGTATATTTTTATGTATGTATTAAAAATTTTTATCTCGATCAGTAAGTTTTTGCAATACTTGAACCTTATAAATTTTATTGAATCTAAAAACTTTTCTTGATTGTAGGAGATAAGTGTTATAAAACGCATCTATCTCTTAGTTTTCATCGGTTAGTCTCTTATTTTTTATTTTTTCATTAAAAGTTCATCAAATTAGGGAGAACACAGCGTGGTAGTGTAATTCGAGATTTGACTTAGATAGACGGAAAAAAAACCGCTTATAATGTGAATGTGCTACTAAATTATTGTACTTAATATTTAACGAATATTACAACATTGTTTCCGTAAGCACACCGGTAATTAATTGTTTGCGTGACTCCTCATCACTCTTTGATTTAGTCTGTAAACAGATACATTTTCTTTTGTATTCTGCTAATAATTATTCTGTGATTTTTTCGATAATCTCACTGAAATTGCGGACTCCTCACAAAGTAAAGTCTGAATTTGAAGAATGCTGGTGATCCTGGATTATGTAAGAGGAGGAAGATGGTTTTCTCTTTCTCCCTGAAAACGGAAACTTGCAGCACGTTTTCACCGCAGAAATGTAGAGTCGAAACAGTATATGTAAATAAGGATTGGCAAATGCAGACTGTCACTTGGGCACGCCTGAGGTTTGCCCTCTACCCCTCTTTCTTCTTCCTCTCTTTGCCCCTTCGAACTTTCCCTTGGAGTACATATAAACAATAGCCTTAATACCTCTTGTTTATGCGAAGGATTGGGCCATTATGGGTGCCCTTCTCTTCTTGCTTACACGTTCCCCCCCCTCCAACCCCCCCAACCCCCCCTTCCCTCTCTCTTTCCGCCTTTGCAATGCTGATAATGCTGCTCCCACGAAAAAGGAGTTTCGGTGTTGCATCGACTGCATTGCCCCGAAATTCACCCTTTCACAGCTGTTATTGTTGCAGTATGCAAGTTTATTGTTGCTCTCTCTCTCTCTCTCTCTCTCAGCCGGTCTCTTCCAGGTGTTGTAAACAATATTGCATAATAGATATTTCAAACAAGTGATAAAGTTGGTGTGTATTAAAAGAAATGAAAACAAATAAACTATCAACATCTCTTGTTAGGCTGTTTGATATCAGTTTGGTAACCAAATTCATACTGCTATTAGTGATACAATATTGAAAATAAATTATTTACCATGAGGATAAAGGTCATAGCTAGTTTTTTCATAAATGTTAATATTTACAAGTATAAATGGTGAAATCGATAACGACCTGTATAATAGCAACAGTGGCGTCCACTATGACGCCATGTGGTGTCAGTAGTGATTTCATTTCGTATATCTTACATTCTGTTGCGAGATATCCGACTTCCCTGTGATACATTCGGAGGACTTAGGAATTAGGTTGAATCTTATTGGATATTTGGGTCTTTATTCGGAACAGTTGGTGGTCATGATTCTAAGGGGCATTCCGTACTCAGCATCCTCTGCTGAGGTTCGTTGATGATCAGTGCTAATTCGTGTGCACGTTGCATTCTGATTGGCGTTATATCATTATTTTGCGGTACACTATCGTCACCGCCAGCAATGTTATGATTGATATTGTTTTTATTGTTGTGCAGTATTTTTTCGTTGTTATTCTTATTGATATTTTTGTCGCTTTCGTCGTCTTTTGTTGTCTGTCATCATGTATCTATTACTATTATATCACAGGAGCGTGATCTTTATTTCTGCGTTGCATAATCAACCCACGGCACTGATTCTTACCAGCTGAGCCTCTCGTAATCGCGTCATAACAGCTACCGTCGCCACTTATAAATCTTCTGGTATCAGCAGCACCCACCCATAAAATTAAAAAAAAAAAATAAAAAAAAAAAAACCGAAACTGGCACACGTAGCCACTTTTCCACGCTATTCCAGCCCACCGCAACCGCGCCTTTGCCATGCCCTCTCGACGCCATAAAAGGTTTTTGACTTGTTGTTTACGTCAAATGCAAGGAATAACTTTCACCTTTTAGACAGCGCTGTAAAGGCATGCAAGCTAGCACTCACGCGCACACTCACACATTCTAGTGTATACACACACACACACACACTCTTAGTTGCTGACACTCTCCCACCACCGCCCCCCCGCCCCTCCTACACACACACACACACACTTAGGTGCTGACACTCCTCCCCTCCCACACGCAAACACACACACACAACACAAACATTCCTCCCCCATCACACACACACAGACACACAAACGTACGCATACTTTTAAGTGCTAACACTACCCAAACCCCCTTCCCCCCAACTCACACGCACATACACGTGCGTGCATGCATTCGCTGATCCTGTGCTTTCCTTTGCATGCTCATCTTTTGATCATTGTACAAACCCCTCGTTACTGCTAATGCCCATGGGTTATGCCCGCCCTCCCCGTGTCCCTAGACGACTATTACCTTACACTGCCCTTTGTTACTCTTCCATAGTCCTCTGGCTTTGAAAGCATTTAGTTTCCCCCACTTTGTGGAGTCATCATACCTGCATCATGTTTGACAGATTAGAGGAAAAGTGATTGTAACTGACTCCATTCGTTGGATTGATGAATTTCATTGGATCTGATGCTTGTTATAAACAGTGTCAGATTGTGTTAAGCGGAAAAGTAAACTTTGTTTCATTTCCAAACTGTCTCGGTTTACGCTTTTATTTTTGTATTTATCGGAATGGTCCGTTTCTGTGAGCTTACATAAGGAACGACAGCCCTACCGACATTCGTTTTATCAGGGAGATTAAGCAATGTTGCATAATAGATATTTCAGTATGTAAACGGGTGACCAGCAAAAAATACCAGACGCCGTTGCCCCTCACAACACACACACAGATATATATATATATATTATATATATATATATATATTCTAGATATATATATATATATATATATCTATATATATATATAGATATATATATATATATATATACTATATATATATCAATAGAGGGATCCACAGTAATATCCTTGTTTATCTGGATATAATATATTTATAAAGCTTAAAGCCCTTTCGTCCATCTCCTGTGGACTTGATCACTAAGCAAAAAAAAAAAAAATGATTTTTTTTTTTTGTTTTTTTTTTTTTTTCTTTTTTTTTTTTTTTTTTTTTTTTTTTTTTGCATAGTGATCAAGTCCACAGGAGGATGGACGAAAGCTTTAAGCTTTGTATATATATTATATCCAGATAAACAAGGATATTACTGTGGATCCCTCTATTGATTTATTATTTATTTATTTTTGGATATTATTATATATATTATATATATATATATATATATATATATATAATATATATATATATGTGTGTGTGTGTGTGTGTGTGTGTGTGTGTGTGTGTGTGTATGTATATACATTTATGTATAGAAGTATATTAATATATATAAATATATAGATATCTATATATATATCATATAAATAATATATATATATATATATATATATATATATATATATATATATATGTATGTATATGTATATACATAATCTTTATGTAACCTGGAAAAAATTGGCGTCTGTCTTAATTCTTCCATAGAGCATTTATCCAGTCACTTGGCAGGTGTATAGTGGTTCCCTCCCTTCTGTGTTGATTCATCAAGTGGCTTGGAACTAGGCAAACTCGGGCCCAAATAATAGTGGCTAAAGTAAATATTGAAGCAACTTTGTATACATACTTCTACACACAAGTGAGAGAGAGAGAGAGAGAGAGAGAGAGAGAGAGAGAGAGAGGAATAATTTGGAGAGGGAATGGAATTATGCTTTTCCAAGTGGCAAAGGAAATAGAGAATGATATTTTAGTTTTGTTAAATAGTAGTGCCTCATATCCTTTTATTAATTCAGTTGATATAGCTTACTTTTCCTTGGTAGAAGTATTAAAAAATTGTTCGATTAGTTTGTGAAGTGCGCATTTTAATTCGATTATTCACTTTACTGTTTTGTATACAAAGTATAAAAGCGACATGATTAGATTTAGACGGTTTTACTCAACTGGTATCTTTCGCTATGTACTATGTTATGATATAGATCAGTTTCATGTAATTTCACGGTCTGCAGGGCTCTTATTATTCAAGGTGTATCACTTGAGACCTGTTCATATATTTGCACCCTTTGAAAAAGCTTCATTTGGCGGACGCTTGTCTAGTGAGAATTTGCATTTTGTACACTCGCATGCACTCAGGAATCACAGTTCGCGCAAAAGTATCCCCTGCAATTCTGCCTTCTGCGTACACTTGTACCCCGAAAATTTCCCCGTAGCCTGCAACCGTCCACTGAAAGACTGGATCTTTTTGTTTTCATTATCCAGATTTGTTTTATTTACATTTGATTTACATTCAGTGTTGTTGTATGTTTATTAAACCATTCATAGGATCCGTTATCATCTTCTTTGTGCTGTAAGCATACATAATTTCCCATTGTAAAAAAATCAGTTGCAAAAAAGATGATACGGTCGTGAGAGAAGGAGGGAGGGAGAGAGAGAGGGAGGGGGTCATCATTG
This sequence comes from Macrobrachium nipponense, assembly GCF_015104395.2. Taxonomy (NCBI): domain Eukaryota; kingdom Metazoa; phylum Arthropoda; class Malacostraca; order Decapoda; family Palaemonidae; genus Macrobrachium; species Macrobrachium nipponense. The sequence continues at coordinate 13,643,770 of NC_087203.1, forward strand.
GACGAAATCTCTCTCATTATATATTGTCACCGGTTTTCTCCTCTTTCGTTAAGCTTTCCTTCTCTTGCATGTATAATGAGCGAAAGTTGTTCGATCTCGTATAGTTAAGCTTCATTATGAGGATAATTAAGACTGTTTTCTCGATCGTTAAAATGTTAGGTATCTTAAGAGGGTTATCATATAAATTATGTAATTGTTTATATTACGCCTGACCTCGTTAATTGCGCAGTGAAATGGACCCACTTAGTAATTGTGTTGAATTAGCAAATATTTTGAAGTATTGAAGTTTGTGGAATTAATCCTTTATCGTTTCTCAAGTTTTAAGGTGCAATGAAGTTAAAGCTCAATCTTCTGTCAGTAACTGATATCATCAATGTCATTTAGTTTCATGTGTTATAAGATTGAAAATATATAGTGAAGATAATCGAAAAGCGAGCTGGTTTGAGTCGTGTTGGAGAGGTTAGTTCAATTTTCCTGTTGGGACTCTGGCTTTGAAACGAGGCCTCAGTTTCTCAGTTCCTTGTGTGGTTTTCTTTAGTTTTAACGTTGTGTTCCTTTGCTTTTCTAGTACGCAAAATGGCTCTTAAGATTATGTACGCGATTACGATCGTACTTTAGTTACGTTGTATTTTAGGTGCTCATACAACTTACGGTGCTTGAATTTTTTCTCCTTGTGTCTTTTCTATATCAGATTAATTTAGATTCTCCAGATTTCATCGTTGCTTAATAGATAATTTGGAACTTCATCTTCCGTAGGCCACGCTGACTCAGCTTCTTAAACAGGCTAATTAAGATAAACTAAATGCTTTTTTTTTCTTTTGTGAGCTGTAACTGCCAAGCGGTTTGTCTAGTTTAATCGCCAGATCATTTGACTTTCTGACACAGGTTCTATTCTTTTTTCTTGAAATCGGGAAAAATCGCGATGTAATCCAGGAACTCACACGAAAGTAGTAAAGTTCTACGTTGCCCCATTAGTCACAGGAAAGAGTTCTGAACAGTAGATTTTATCGCAACATCATATTGGATGCCGCGATTGTCCCACCGGCGGACCTTTGCCTTTTATTTACCGGCGGAATTCATCAAATATCTTTTCTTTTCTCACATTTATCTAATGACTTTCAAGTAACGAACTGTCTCAAACATAATCATACAATAAATATAGCTTCAGGTAACTTATTGTATGAAGAATTTCTGCCGCCTCAAAATGCAGAGACCTGATGCCCAGCAAGGCTCATTCTCCATGGCGATCACGCCCAGTCTGGTTAACCGCCCGGATTCCTGTACCAGGATCGCAAACTCGAACGATCACGAAGGCGCGGGATCGAAATTTATGCATCAGAATTTTATTTTGATAATTGGCTGTTCTTATGTAATTTCGGGTTCTGGCCAGAGCAGAAGAGGAGTGGGAGAGTGCCTGAAAGGGGTTTCCTTCATCTTTTGCCTATTCTGTTTCGTAGTGGGCCGGTGAAGCGTGTGAAAGAGCTACTATGTTTTTATTTGTTTCTGTTTCTCATCGTTTGCTCTGTTCTTATTGAGTCTTTCCTCGCTGGACTAATTGCTGTTTTTGTCTTTGCTCTTTCTTTCAATTATGCAGTTTTCATGATTTGCCCTTGCTCGACTGACTAATAAGAAAACGTTTCACTGGTTACTTCTGCAGAAATACAATGCATCTTTCAGGAAACAGATCCTATTATTTCTTCCTCGTGGTGGGGCGAGAATGTCAAGCACTGGACTCTGGTGATTATATATTATATATAGATATATATATATATATATATATATATATATATATATATATATATATGTGTGTGGGTGTGTGTGTGTGTGCGTGGGTGTGTGAATTTTTGTCACATACAACCTGACATTTTTTAATGTTCAAAGATATTAAGCCACAAATATCGTTCAATATCCAATTCACTATACTCTCGGAAATGATAGACGAAGCACTAATGAACTGTAATTCCCCTTGGGTGTAAGTTATTCCCCAGGTATAGTGAACTGGATATTTAACGATATTTATGAATATAAACACACATACAGACATACATATATACACTGTGTGGGTACTACTTCTGTCACGGGAATAACATACGAAATATGAACAGTATATGGCCACGAAGAAAACACAACGCACAGACATTATATATATATATATATATATATATATATATATATATATATATAGAGAGAGAGAGAGAGAGAGAGAGAGTGAGAGAGAGAGAGAAGAGAGAGACCTTACAGACCTTACAGTTCGTTCGGGTTGCCCCAGGTCCCTCAGTGTGAGGCACCTCTAATGTCTACCAGAGAGAGAGAGAGAGAGAGAGAGAGAGAGAGAGAGAGCGTATTCTTGAGATCTTAGATAAATTCACTATTCCAGCTGTTGTGTCCGCCCTTCTTGTCATCGAAAATATTGTCTTCAAACTTGTGAGGTCAACAGGAAACTGCCGCCCACTTTGCTCGTCGAAGCTTTACCTAACTTATGGAGAATTATTCCCAAATTATTTGTTTTTACCTATCGAATCCTAAGGGGGTTGAAGATGTTTGTATTATAAGGTTATCTCTTGCAGTATCACCAGTATTTGCATGATAAGTAGATTTATTTGTCCGGTACTATAAACCTTAAAATACATTCAATGATACATGTCATCCACTGTAGAAAAAATTTACTGAAGAAATCTCATGGATAGGCTAATTTTATATTTGTTTTAATGCTGTTCATTTATATTAATAATAATTATTAGAAATTGGACCCCCCCAGTTCACGTTTTAGTCGAAATGTTCAAATTGATGAATTTATGAAATATGATTCGAGAAGCTCGAATCATTGACAGTTTGAGTAGAATTATTTCTGTACATTCGAGTTATCTTGAGCTTCGAGTATTTGTGTTAGAAAGTTAACCGGACAAAAGATGAAGATGCTTAGTAAAACGGAAATGCCAAGGACGGAGGAGACATCCCGCATTCCATTCACATCCAGTCTTGGAGTTCTCTTCGCTTCTATTTTATGAAGGAGAGGACCAGTGCATCGAATCTTCGATAAATGTCAATGTACTCAGACATAAAGCGGTGTTACTGGAGGTCATTATAGTAGTAAAAGAGGTCGAATCAGATAGTTAGCTCTTGGGTCATCGAGGAGCCGATGATATAGCTGGCAGATCGCGTACTATGAAATAATAGATAGTATCCGTGTACGTCTGCGGTTCATCCTTTGGAAGTAAACAGAATTCTGTTGGAAGCAAAGGGGGTACACGCTGAAAGACTGCCAGTGTTGCGCGGGCAAAGATGATGATGATGATGATGAAGGAGGAGTGGGAGAGGACACTCATTATCTAGTAGGAGGGCAGTAGCGATCTCACCTGCAGCAGAAGCGCCAGCATCAAGAGGAGCAGAAGCAGGCAGAGGCATCCGGGGGTAGTAGCAGATCCTGGGAGGAGGAGATGAAGAGGAGAAGCGTGCGTGTTGGTTGTATGTGATGCTTGGTGGGCGCCTCCGGGGGAAGGTCCGATAGCCCCTGAACCTCTGGGAGTTCCTACAGCCAGAATCGGCCCTCCTCCAATTCTGAGATCCTCTCGCACCCGTTCCCCACAGCCCCAGTATCCTTAGCTCTATCCCGACAACCTGACAAACCAAACTTTTTCATATGAGGCTCGTCACTTCTCGAAGGCCTCTGCCCTCGTGAACCTTTGCGTTTAAGTCTTCGGAAAGCCTTCCTCAGCAGCGCTGGGGGTTGTCCACATGGGATGTCTCCCATCACAATGGCCACTGGCAGGTCTCGAGTTTGCTCAAAATTGCTGATATTTGGCAATTGAACATCGACTTTTGGCAAGGCAGAGAGAGAGAGAGAGAGAGAGAGAGAGAGAGAGAGAGAGAGAGAGAGACCCTCCTCCCCCATCACAGAGGTAGCACTGACCTTGATGGCGCACCCCTTGGCTCTTCAACAAGCTCAAACCTCGCTCACCCTTAGGCTCTTCCCCTGCCCCCACCCCCCACAGTCAAGCCCCTACCCCTGAAACCTGCCCAACCGCCAACGAGATTCTTTTTAGTTTTTTACTTCGAGAATTGACCTGTACTGAGTGCATTTGTCCTCATTTTGCTCGGTTAAATGTTGAACGCTATTTGCAAAGATAGTAGTCATTCGTCGTTCACGTCACAATGGGGTAGTCGTGACTCTGTATGGGCAGTCAAGAGAGGTGGTAATGAATCTAAAACATGACATCGATAAAGAAGTCAAGTTAAATTTTGATATAAAATTAGATCTACAGCAACCGCTTGCTTTCATCATAGAATTGCAAGTTTGATCATTACACTTCTTGAAATACCTTTTCTTGTCAAGATTAAGGTTGTAACAGAATATTTTCAAGGTGTTTGTAGCCTAGGGAAACTGTAGCAGCCTTGGTCTGTCACTTCCCGGTTGCGCTAAAAGCATCTTTCAAGAAGTTTGCTCGGCCTAAGAATAATGAAAGTCGACTTCATTGCAAGCTCCCGAATTACTCTCAAATATCTGGAAGCTCTTCACCTTCTCTGATCCATGACGTAGTTGCGAAGCGCTGCTTTGCATCGAAAGTATTGTCAAACTTCCCTTTGTAGAAAACCCCAAGGAATGCTCGACTTTGCGAAGGCTTTGTTACGATAGCCCAGTTTTTTCATATGGATAATAAAGGGTTGGTCGAGGTATCTCTCTCTCTCTCTCTCTCTCTCTCTCTCTCTCTCTCTCTCTCTCTCTCTCTCATACATAACAGACATCTGAAGCTGATGACCAGGCAGTGATGAGAATCAAGTGCTTTAACCTCCTACGCTTTTTTATTTTTTCAAGCAGCTGGTGGCTCCCACTTTGTAAAGACTAGGGCAAGAAGTACTAGATTGAAACTGTTTTTCTTTTTCAAATTCAGACTTGGGTTTCCTTCATCCATGGACAAGCGAGGTCAACACAAGCACTTTCAAATTAGGGTCAGCCTCAAGGATAACCAAAAGAGAATGGTTTTGTGACTCCTCTCGCAGTCGGCAAAGCGAAAATACGACACCAAATGTATATGGAAACAGCTGAGCGATCTTGTAGTTGCAGCCATGAACCTGAGGCTCTTGAGTGCGGCCCGTGTTGGGAGTAGGTCACCTTGACGGACACGTCAAAAACTGGCCTTCAGACACCTGCAACTTTGCTTTGCTGCAACAGTAGCGCTTTTTTAACATTTCATTTTTCTCGTCTGTCACACAAAGGGTAAGATTTATGTTAGACCCTGCGCTTGTTTATTGTGTCAATAATAACAGCCTAAGTCACAGAGCTCTGGGTTTACGTTAGGGACTTGCTTAGACCTTCGGTAGAAAGACCTCCAACGGGTGCGTCACATTTTAATATCTAATTTACCCCCATTGTTTCTGTTGCGTTCATGTTTTTAGTCATAGACAGCAACACGATTTCTGATGGTGACGAGGCTGATGCCTCTAGGAACTGGATGGGGATCTTGCCGCAGGAATAAAGAAGTGTCTAGGAAAAACGTGGAAATTGAGAAGTATTTTCGCTTGCTTATGCTGTGACTAATTTGGGTTCGATGAACGTGACAAAATGTTTTTGCTCGAGCTAGAATACACTTAATAATACATGCTGCTGAGCTGAGATACTAGGTATTTGTGATGGCTATGTAGTCACAGTATCTGTTATCCATAAAAATAGACTCCACTATCGAAGAATGAATTTAAACATAATTACTTTTCTTATTGTTATTTTCTATATTGTGAGGAAGTGTATTTTCGATTTTCTCTCCAAGAAAGCTAATCTATTCGTAGTTATATTCAAACAATTTAAAGGCGGATGCTTTCAAATGCAAAGGAAAACGTCGACGTAACTAAAGCATAAAACACCGCCTCCCGCTGACATCTGAAGGACAAAAATGAAAGCCTGCTATTTTGCAGATGAGAACAAAATCGTTGTGAAATTGATGGTGACTTTGACTCGAGGTTATAATTGAAATAGCCTCGAAGCCTCGAGATTTTGGTGAATCATTGCGCATCAGAGAGAGAGAAAGAGAGAGAGAGGATGAGAGTGAGAGAGGGGAGAGAGAGAGCGAGAGAGAGAGAAGAGAGATGAGAGAGATACTTTTTGTAAAAGAACATGGGTAGCAAGCCCTGTTGAAGACGAATATGACTGGCAGTGGGCGAAGGATGATAGGGATGATTTGATGATGATGAGGACTGCAGTGTCTGGCAACCTTGACCATGGCAGTTGTTTTTTTCTGTTGGCGGAGGAATAAAGGAAATGGAAGAATAATTGAGAGGCGGTGAAATACAGCAGGAAAAGAATTGGACTTTGGAATCATCCTTTTCCAAACGAGCAGTTGTTGTCATTTTTGAGTAATCTCGTTTTATGAACAAACCGTTACAGATATTGGTAAGGACAAATCAAAACGTAATGGTTATGTTATGTTAGTACTTACTGTTATTTTTCATCGCGTTCTTGGCTCTATGGTCGGTTTCATAATAATAATAATAATAATAATAATAATAATAATAATAATAATAATAATAATGATAAATGTTTCGTATTTGAGGTCAAATTAATTATAGTTATGTTTAATTTGTGCGAACATTGATATAAAAAACGCTCTGGTCGTGTGAAGATTCTTCACTTAATTATACCGCATGGTAGTTAAGAGTAATCAAATTCTGCGTGGGATAAGTTCTCACATTCAATTATGGTATTTTTGCATGATTCGGAGAGAGAGAGAGAGAGAGAGAGAGAGAGAGAGAGAGAGAGAGAGAGAGATTGTAGTTTTAGTCACTATTGTCTGTTTCTCATTTCTGGATTACAGCTGAGTGTGTGTGTAAATTACATACTTGTATAACTTGTAGTAAGTATAGCATTGATGATATTTCCTGGCCAGTCCTCTCTTATATTGGATCATCCTGAGTCTTGATGATAAACTACCAGTTAATGGATGAGTTTCAAAAAATGAATAAAATGTTTAGAAGATTCATCCCGACTATGCAAAATATTTTAATTATATCTAATTTTAGTTGATTTGTGAAAGTGCACAACAAATGTTCTGCATTCTGGGCTCTTCGTTTTGATTGCCCGCTCTTTTTTTCCACTTCTAAATGCTGTGGTATTTGCAGCGTGAAATTTATTTTTGGTTGTTTTTTTTTCATTCATAATGTAACGAGCGGTATATTATTTTGAATGTCATAAACCTGTACTGCGCTCTTTGAGATTTGTGTGCACAAGTCAAAAGACTACCAGTTTTATACGAGTAGATTTTGTCCTCAGAGAAATGTTTGTTTTACTTTGCTCTCCTATGATTTGAATGAAAGGCTGTCATTAAACTGAACCTGCAGAGAGCAAACATAATCTGATTCCCACAGAATCATCGATAATTCTGAAAAACTAACAAGCAACTAGAGAGTTGCATATTGTTTCGCGGAACCTAACTTACATATTCGTTTTTGAGATAGTCTTCCTTTTGCAAAATGTTGAAATTTATTTGAAAAATGTCCATAAAATGACAAGTTTTCAAAACTTATCAATAAACATTACATTCAGTCTTAATTGCGAATCACTAGTGAAAGTATACAACAGTTTTTCTGATTTTTAATGTCTGATTACTTGGACTGTTTATAATGCCTAAAATTATGATGGCGCTGTCATCTTGACCCAGCAAAACGGCTGGATGTTCGTTATAAGAAAAAAAAATGTTTCTTACGCCTCACTTAGAGCTTGGCAAAGGTGGATTGATTTATTGTGAGCGATCTCGTGTTACTATGGCCAGGGTAAAGACAGACTTGACCCAGACGTATTGGCAAATCTGGTAAAAAATGAGGAGTAGAATTGCCCGGGCTACCTGTGCTCACAAGGAAGATGTCATCGCCTCCCTTAGTGTTGCTAATGGCCTGTTCGCCGTTCTGTTAGCAGTTCTCTCCTTAAGGGCGCAGTCCGTTTAACGCTGATAATAGAATCCGCTAAGTGTCAGACAAGGTGCTGTTTAACTTCGCAGGAGAAGATGAAGCCCCGAGTCTTATCTCGACTCTCTTATCTCCCGCTTTTGAACTGGTTCTAGGCCACGACTGTCCTTTCAATTACTCGAGTCGAAATAACTTCTCCTCCACCTACTACTGATCGTTTTGTTAGCTTTATTTTTACCTATTTTTCATGAGCGGTAACTGACTCATGCTGAATATAACTCACTGGTGCAGAAAGTTGATTATTTTTATTCATTTAATTCCTGGATATTTTTGTAAAACTAATTTTGGGATTACTTTTGAGTTCCACTCGGCAGTACAGAGAGAGAGAGAGAGAGAGAGAGAGAGAGAGAGAATTTCATCTTGCCATTATACATCAAGTTTTTGGTTTGCATTTTTATGGAATGATGTAGACGTTGTCTCTCTTTACTTGCTTTGGGGGAAACTTGTTCTTTGCCTTCTGGGTCGATTCCAGTAGCGCACCAGATACGATCGGATGCTGCATTGTGTCTCGTCTCTTTACAGACGCGTTTCTTAAGTTGAAGATTTTGATTGTACTTATTAGCTCATTTTTTCATCCCTACAGATTCTCTCTCTCTCTCTCTCTCTCTCTCTCTCTCTCTCTCTCTCTCTCTCTCTCTCTCTCCCAGGTTTGACAAGCTTTGAAGAGCGGCAATTACTCTTCTGAGCTTGTCCTACCAAAATGTCAACCTTTTTGCTATTAGATATCTAGCCACGATTGCATTCATTGCCGTGTTGTCGTATGATACCAAGTTATATCTGAAGTCCATTTTTGCAAGTACAGTTTCTTGATCCGTCTGCTATCTCATGAATAGGATTACTGGAAGAGTTCCAACCGGCGATTGGTTCTATTTTGAGATTTCTGGCCTGACTCTAAGGTCTTGCTAAGATTTAGTCATGTGGCTTACAAGAGGAGTAGGCACCCATTACCCCCACCCCCTTCCTCTCTCTCTCTCTCTCTCTCTCTCTCTCTTTGATAAGTCCGTCTTCGCTTGTCCCAATAATTCGCTGAAGATGAATAAGATAGATGATCTTGCCGCAGACTTCCATTGAAATTTCGACAAAACCCTTTATATTTTCCAGTTTTTTTTGGGGGGGGAGGGGAGGAAGGAAAACGTGAAAGAAGTTGCGTGCTTGATTATGTGTATAATACCATTTTTTTTACTTTTGATTCTTTTGTGTGTATTTGTTTGTAAAATAAAGAAAATGTTAATATGATTTATTTTACACGTGAAAGGGTGGGTGTATTATTCAAGTAGAATGTGTATAAATATATATATAATATATATATATATATATATATATATAGGTATATATATCCTATCAAGCCAATACAGTGTATATTGGCCTTGATATATACATACATGTAGTATGTATATGTACGTATATATAGAACGAGTTTTGTGTCTTATTAGCAGTAAGTGAAGTAAAGGTCCAATAGTAAGCAATAAATATTATTAGAGAAGTATTAATGGACTTTTTTTTGCTAAAGTTTTATCTGGCAGTTTCATAATAGTGTTATTTTGCGTCTTTGTCGGAGTTTTGAATTACACATGTAAAAGATAACTCATCACAATTTTGCATAATTCGATCATATTTCACAAACTAGTATATTTAGCGGATGGGACTCAGTCAGTCCGCACCGTGTGTTATACAATACTTTACATAGTGAAAAAGACCTGCACAGTACTATTTTTTATTTCAGTGAATGATTTGTGTCGTGTTCGTTGCGGTGCCTCTTTCTAAAAGTTTCATTATTCTTTTGAGGGAAATTTTCATTTTATGGGTTATTGTTGTTAATTTCTTAGCTGTTGTGAGTATTATGATAAGAAATTGTCCTTATTGTCTGTCATTTCTTTCCTGGTTGTTTTCGTTACCGTACGACCCAGGATTGTGGAATATGCAACCAAACTAATTTACCTAAAGTTTAACTTCACTATAAATCTTAGCCCTGGCCAGTCAATAATAATAATCCTTGCGTTGGAGAGAAACCCTCCCTCCAGTTACATGTAAAGTAAAAGAAAGAATAACATTCTTGGCTACAACCAACCAGTCCCAGTACACTGTTAACAAGAGAGTGATTAACCCAGTCACCAGTTACCTTGCTAATGACCTCCAATGTGGTTAACGCTCACAGGCTGTGTGAGGTTTTCGAGCACAGGGAAAGTAAGGATGACGTTATCCAGCGAACCCCCGAAAGAGTTCTACTGCATATCTGGAGGGTGCGCGATATCAAAGGTCAGATCGTGTCATCTGATTGTCTGAGGGCGTCGGTATTTGCCGGAAAAGACAAGACGAAATGTCTCCTGACATTAAATCCTTACTTTCACCGCAGTTATGCTTGAGTTCACCTATCCTTGGTACGGCTCACACCCCAAAAGTGCCGCTCGTCCGTTCTTTGATGTTGCAATTAGCGTAAGTATTAGCCAGGGCACCGACGATGAGGAGAAAGCAGCTTATTCTTAAAGGTACGCCGAAAGTATCCCCAAGTTCAGATGAGTACGGAGAGTGCGTGAAGTCCTTTGGTGAGTACGCCCCGAAATATTTTTTGGAGTACGCAGAGACCGTTCGGTCCGCATCCGTTATCCTCTCCGGAGACCAGTAAAGTTATAGCATGATACGAAAGGGGAGTGGCGCCCAGCATCTGCCTCCCTTCGAAGGGCTCTGCCATAGGAATGCAGTCGAGTTTTGACAGTGCGTCTTCCAGAAGCTTCGGGTCCTGGAGTAGGTTCTTCTTATCCTGGCGTGGTTACCCCGACATTCGGAGACTTGGAAGAAGTAACTTCTTTTTTTCTTCTTTTTTTTTAACATTCTTTTCTGGAAATTATGAAGGCTTCGTTTATCATACGGGGACATATCCAAGATTATTTTTTCGTCTGTCAGTTGCTTTCACCTCTTACGTAATAACACAAGCGAGTAATGAGATCATGCTGTCTGTGAAAGACGACCACTCATTAACGACAGAGCAGAAGGGAGGAGTGTTAGATCTTGTAGATAGCAGTGTTCATAATCTGATAAGAACCGACACCTTAATTGTGGCGTTGGGAAAGACTCTGTGTTCTATATAACCGGTGTAATTACGAAAGCTCTGGTTCGCAAAAATGACAGGTTTGTTTGCAAATGAACAACGCACCTCCTGAATTATTTTAGCTGTTGATAACATCATCATAGTCTTCATTATTGTTATTGCTCTCTGTTCTACAGTTATTTATAGTAGGAGAAAAAGTTGGTTTTTGTTTACACGTAAACTTGGCATGTACGTCTGATGACAACGCTTCATGCCTTCAAAGAGTGTTAAATCAGAGTTTAAAGCAATACGACAAGAATAGTTAAAGATGTAGTTTTCCTCTTTTTCACAGAGAATACTTGTTATATTGACCCAACTTGTTATCAAGAATGTCGCCCGCAGACCCCTCTGTTTCAAAACAGAACTCCATGCACTAATGGCTTGTCCATTGATCAAATGTCACAACGCAGATAAAAATTGGATTGTAATGGCACGCAAGGTCACGTAGCGGACACGCCCGAGAAGTGACATCACTGTAACTGTTGTTGACGCACAATGAGAAATGAAATATAACCTTGGCAGTTGGTTTGCATTCTGAAAATTGCCAGTTTCTCACCTGTGACACAGCATCATAGTATGCTGGGAAAAAATCCACTCGGAGGTCGCAGCTGATTATATTTGATTGTCGTGAAATTTAGTTTTTCAAAATATAGTATATCTGGCTTACCAGAGTCGAACTGACCCTTCCTGCGTCAGCCCTCGTCAACCGTAAGACTCGGTGGACTTAATTAAGGGGACAAAGTCGAACAAAATACAGTACTGCAGAGGGGAAAGCAATCATTCGTATCTTACTGCTATTGTAATCTATAGTAGTTACTCGCTTTAACCGTCAACCAAGAAACTGCCTTCATTGGCTCTCAGGCCTCATTGTGAGCCATTGCTTCTCCATCTACGTTAATCTATGTCTAGGAGGTTGGTTGATATTCCTCCCCCTTTGAAAGCTTGCGCTACAGCACCTGTCAACTGCTATGGGATTTTCATGTTTGATTTGCAATAACCGGTGACAAACATACATCCTTTTATTTTGAATACTCTCGTTAAGAAATCTCTCTCTCTCTCTCTCTCTCTCTGTTCCTCGTTGGACGAGTGGATTTCGCGCTCGGCTACCAATCCGGTGGTCTGAATTTCGATTCTCGGCTCGGTCAACGCGGAACCAGAGTAATTTATTTCTGGTGATAGAAATTCATTTCTCGATATGAACTTGTTCGGATCCCACAATAAACTGTGGGTCCCGTTGCTAGATAAACAATGGGCTTCTAGCCGCGTAAAAATATCTAATCCTTCGGGCCAGCCCTAGGAGAGCTGTTAATCAGCTAAGTGGTCTGGTAAAACTATGATAATTACTAAATCTCTCTCTCTCTCTCTCTCTCTCTCTCTCTCTCTATCTAACTCTCTCTCTCTCATGAAATCTACGTGTCCCTCATTACTTCGAACGTACTTTGCTTGCAGTTCTCCTTTTTTTGCTCTTCCATATGATTTATTTTTTAATTTCCGAAACAAAGGCATGTGTATGTGTAAATAATTCTTATGTTACCAATTAATCTGTTAGTTCCCTATGCTAGTTCTTTTATTCAAACTCGTCTTCCCCAGGTAATATATCAACATTATCAACTTACTTATGGTAGAAAATCAAAGGAAGATAAAAAATAGAATTGCAAGTTTTGAGACATCTTTCGTGCAGAAGACGAAGCTGGACCGGTGGGTGTACCCAAAATATTCCGAGGATTTTATATCACTGGATTTTATTCGAGACGAGGAATTTTGATGTGGCTTTTCGCCTCTTACTCAGGTAAATGAGACTTGAGGAGGATTTGAAAATGGTGCTTATATTGATCCCCTGAACTTGCAGAAATGCAATTTTTAGATTTCTGTAAAAGAAAACTATTGAGATGACCATTTGCCTGAGCCTTAGTCTTATAACTACTGAAGCTAGAGGGCTGCAAATTTGTTTGTCGATTATCCACCCTCTAATCATCAGTCATGCCAAATTGCAGCCCTCTAACCTCAGTAGTTTTTATTTTATATGAGGTTAAAGTTAGCCATAATCGTGCATCTGGCACCGCTATGTGCCAACAAACAGGCCAACACCGGGTCATGGTTGCAAGTTTCATGGGCTGCAACTGAGTCTTTCATGCAGTATTATACACTGTACAGGAAACTCGATTGCGTCGAAGAAACTTCGGCGTCTTTGTTAGTTGTTTCTTTTCGCAACGTAATTTGATTTTGATAACTAAGCTGCTATTTACTGGGTTGGGTTATGGTTATGTTTTTCTTTCTGCTGTAATGTTTTATTTTTGCAATTTCAGATCTAGTTTCAGTTTGCTAAAACTTCCACGCGTGATGTCGTTGCGAACATTATCCTGCAGAAAATTGAGTTTCTGATTTCGATCGGTCAGGATTTCCAAACATCCAGTCATTGGTGATAATATATTTATATCCGTCACTTTTAAAGGAAGTGTTTTCCACGATTTTTTTTTACGAAAAAAGCAAAATAAAGTTTGATAAACGACGGAGGTCACTAAGGATTTATTGGCGATGCGAGAAATTGCAAAGAGAAACTATTTACGTAATAAGAGATTAGACAGAGAGAAAGAGAGAGAAGAGAAAAGAATATTTTTAAATGACGGTAGCGATGCTGATAAATGTTCCTGCCGCTGATGCTGATGACGAAGGGTTGAGGCGTATGATCATCTCCCATTATGAAGGATGATTACGGATATCGAGACGTCTAAATAAGGTTTTCTGCGCCAGAGCAATACACCGTGAGTCATTCCCACAGACGGCCGATGTGAGCGTGGAAACCATTTGGGTGCACATGTAGCCTAAGCTCGCCAGCGCAATCTCTCTCGCTTACGATTTCAGACGTCCGGGTGAGCCGGATCGGATGATTTCAATTGCGCTGTTGGCTGAAATGGGTTGGTGCAGCCGAAGGCGCCGATTTC
>NC_087203.1:13660246-13677746 GCF_015104395.2 Macrobrachium nipponense
ACATTTGGGCAAAATTAATCCTGGACCTGTGAACAATGCGAAGGTCTCTCTCTCTCTCTGTTAATCTCAACATCATCGTTTAATTACCGATCACTTTGGTCTAGGTTCCCATATCATTGAGACCATTCTTTCAGTTCAAATATATTTAGATTAATTCTCTTGAATCGTATTATCTGTCGCATCGTCTATGTTAGTTGACGATCTCTTGGGTATTTGTACACGTTGTTAAATAGGATCCAGTTGTCTTAACGAGGAGAGAATGGGTAGGTAACAATTTCATGGGTTCACCTAGTTGTCAAGAATAATGTTTTTGCAAATGACTGACTGCGTTTCTTCTGATAAAAAGACAAGTAGATGAAGTTGACAGTCAGCTGAATGCAACGAAAGTGAGCCAATTAACAGCAAGTTGATCACCGTGCAAGATAGAAAAAAATACACTTTTTGTTCGCGAGTGTTGTTTGTTGTCTTCTTAGGAGGAGGAGTCGCACAAAACTTCTCGCAGAGTATTACGAGACGCCAAAGCGCAGAGGACGAACATGATTTTATCGGTAATGTTGGCTGTCTTACATTGATGAGACCGTGTTTCTTGCTTTGGTTGCACCGAAGGAATGGTAGGCATTCCTTCACAGAATGCAGGTGTCAGGCGGGGCAAAGGGTACATTTTCTCCTCAAAACCTCAAACAATTCTGAATTTAATTCTCCATTGGATACCTGTTTATATGTAAGCATTGACGGATGTGCACGTGAACTTTTTAGTGTCCTTTCTTTTTTTAATGCGTCAGCTACAGCGTCGTTTCTGCATATTCATGTTCTGTCAGGGTTCCATATACTTTGTGCTTTCCCTGAAAAAAAAAAAAAGAATGTCACTAAGAATGTCTTGATTATATGCATGTTGACTCTTATCCTGATTTTCTCCTTGTTCTTGATGCTCGACTCGACCAATTAAGGTTCCGTCTGGTCCAACTGCTTTTTATTGACTATGATATGAACGGGAACGACTCCAAATGGCACCAGAGGATTTGATTTTCTGTTCTGTTTGTTGACTTAGTCTCGTCGAGCCGAAATGAATCAGATGTGCCGGGTTGGTGGCTCAGTCATGAACTGCGATCCACACTTTGCCCAAAAACTTTTGTGGATATGGTGGTGCCTCGCGCCACCAGTAACACCCTCCTCGCCCCTAACTCTGAAAGCTAAGGAATGCCCCTATATAAACATCGCATCATATTGTCCGTGCTTTGGCTTTGGGAGAAAACGGAAAATGCGCCAAAGTTTCTTCGGCGCAGTCAAGTTTTCTGTACAGTGACTGATGCTGTATGAAACTCTCAGCCGGGACCCATGAAACTTTCAGCCATGGCCCAGTGATTGCCAGTGTTCTTTGGCTGACGAAATCGAAATGAAAAAAAAAAGGTACCGAATCAAAATTTAAAAAAGCACCTTTGAGGATCTAGACGAATCTGTCAACGAGCTTCAGTGTCACGATCTTGTTGTAACTGTCTTCGATTGACATCATTACGATACGAGCTTCTCGATGTGCTGCAGTATGAAACTCTCAGCCACGACCGGGCAGCACTCAGTTGCACCCAAGATGCGATCAACTGAAGATGTGTCAGCGACGCTTCCGGAGTTGGACCAGGCCTGCGTTGCTGGCACCTCTGGCGGTGCCAGACACACGATCCATGGCTAACCTTAGCTTTAAATAAAATAAAAACTACCGAAGCTAGAGGGCTGCAATGAAAAGTCATTGTTTTGGTAACTCTGGGAAAGAATCTCTCCTGTGGGTGATTCCTAGCCTTTCTGGATAAAGTCTTTTTTTTTTATTATTGATTACTGCATTACTGTCAAAGAAACTTTTTTGGTGACTATTTCATTCTTCCGGAAGGAAGCCCTTTTAGCGGCTGCTTTCGTCTTGGAGAAACGATTTTTGTCTGGGTGTCTGCTGGCGGCTTTAGGAACGAAACATCATTTCAAGTCTGCCTTCATCTTTGAACTTTGAAGAATTTCGTTTTTAGTAGTAAGACGAGTGTGAACCAAAAATTTATTTTCTTTTCAACCCGTTTATAACAACGATGCTCCTTCGGAGATTTGGGTGCCAAGTTGTCTTTGAAATTTCGCATTACTTTTCTTACTCCTTCTTTCATGTTTTGTTCCATCACAGACTGTTCACCCATCGTACAAGGTATATTGTCAAGCAGTTACAAGTTCGTAGTTGCAACTTCAGTTGGGGAAGCATAATGCACAAAGGCACCAATAGAGGAAAGCAGCCTAGCACGGAAAAATAAATACAGAAGAATTAATGATATGATATTATACTCTGTTTTTTTTTCATCTGTCCATCCGCCTGTGGTGTTTGCGTATGGTAACACTGCGTCCCGGGCTTTACATAGTTACATTGCTTACATTCAACCATAATAATAATACCCTATTTCGAATATTAACGGTGTAATTCGCATACTGTAATTTATTAAAACACTTTTCAGTTGCAAATGTACTCCCAGATATCCTTTTATTTACCTAAAACTTACACATAGCGTAACTATTTAAAGCCCGGGACGCAGTGTTACCATGCGAAAACACCACAGTGGGTGGACAGATGGAAAAAAACAGAGTATAGTTATAGTTTATGTGAATCTGTCCAATGAAGCTTATAAATTTCAGCCAGTAGTGAAATTTCTAAGAGCGAATAAAAGCTTTAGAAAATAAATCATTTATGGTTACCCTGGATGTACAGATTCTGTGGCCTAACTCTTACTCTTTCTAAAATTTTGCTACGTATTATATAACATTCTTTGAGATGTAAGAATGTCTTTGCTAAGATGATGGATTATAGCTTGGCAAAAATGGCTTGGAATGAGAAATTCCCCCAGAACGTCATCAGGTTGATCCAACTTACTTCTCTTAAATCTCGTAAAAATTCCAGTAGTCGAATGTTCTGTATCAGAGCTCATATATACTAATCAGCTTTCCGGCAGTTGCAGGCAAGTGCTGGAATGCTTTTTTATCCTCGGCTTCTTGTTATCTGGCCGATGATACTCTTTTAACCTGCAGCCTTTGGACAGCTCTTCAGATGGATTTGAGCTTCTTCGTGATCTTAATAATAATAAAATCAACTGCTAATACCTTGGAAGTCAATGGCCTTTTCAAGAAATTAGTATAAGCAGTATATAATGAAAATACGAAGCAAACAAACGCAAGTAATAAATATGTCAACGGCCCAAGCACAATAGAGTATTCGACTTTTGCCTTAGATTTCAAATATACTTTAATCTAATTTTGGTTGTTCTCATATTTGTGCTTTACACATCATTTAATTGGTGTCTGCTTGATCTTTGTGCCACACGCAACTACCCCTGTGGATAGGAGAAGGAATTGAAAAGTTTTCCCTGAAATCGATCGTTTCCTTATTTTCACTACCATGGCGTTCTGCCCGACCACACCTACATACGACCCACACATGCCAATGCCCATCTCTTCCTTCCATTCCTCCCTCCTCCCCCCATCCCCTTGCTTGCCCCCTGCCCCCTTTTCTTCCCTGCGCAGTTCCCCTGAAAGCACCTCGGTGGCTTTATGGCAGTGTTCCCGGAGTCTCTTATAAGGAAACTTGTCCGAGATGATGTTTTGCGTTCTTTTTCTTTCTTTCCCTTCCCACTGCTCTTCCCACTGCTCTTCTCCCCCTCGTCCTTCCTTCGTTTCCACTCCCTGCCCGCCCTATTCCCACCTTCCTCCCGGAACTTTGGTGTCAGGGGAGGGGGGAGGGGCGTGTTTACGACTCCCGCCGACTCAGGCACGAATCGTCGTGTCCTGCAACTGTGTCAACACCAAGGGGGAGCCGACCCGATTGTGGGAGGAGTTCACGATGCTTTTAATCAAGACGTTGCTTTCGAGCAGCCACCGGGAGGGGAAGTCTCCCACTTCCTGCCTCTTTTTCGATTTTATCCAAATTTCATCCACTATATCTAATTATTGCACGTGTTATATAATTGTGTAGCAGTGAATTTTGATGTTTCATATCTTGATCTTTTTGCTGTTATTGTACTTGCCATGTTGAGTCATTATTCAGGATGTTGATTATGAATTTTCAAGTCTATACTTTTTATTTATTTATTTATTTATTTTATTTTATTTTTTTTTTTTGCACTATGAGACTTGCGGATTGGTTTTGTTACCTTCGTCCTTACTGCCGTTTCAGTGTGCTGAAGCAAGATGATAATAATAACCATATGAATAATATCAGTTATTATTATTGTTATCATGACATGCATTGATTCTCTAGTGTTTTGTTCCTATTTCCGTCCAGCTGATCATGAAAAACGCCACCGTAAACCACAGACGTAGAGTCACTTTCGCAGATACACCAAAGCCTTATCTCAAATAGGAAAAGCGAAATTCACGTCATCCTCAGCCAGCTGATAGGATCAGTGCAAGTGTTATTATTGACTCTATCCCCCCGGTGGAGGTGTCATCCCCAGTGGCTTCATCATCCACGGTCCGTGGAGATGCGACTCGGATAATTTACACCATCGGGATCCAGTTACAGCCATGAATTCATCTCTAATTATAGGTATCCGTAACCAATGAAAAGCGAGTTTTGTTCCTCATTAATATTCGATTTTATTATATGTAACTTTGCTAGTTTTGTTCGTAAATGAGTTCTTGAGGTTTTATTGTAATTGTCTGTCTTGCTGATGGGAAGAATAGGAGAAAGGGCTCTTCGATTTTAGTGATCAATATTCATCACTCAGAACCCTCAAATCCGCATATATATATATATATATATATATATATATATATATAATATATATATATATATATATATATATACATACATATGTGTGTGTGTGTATTTTCATATGCTTCCGCGTGTGTACTATATTCGTATGTATACCTAGACCCACCAACCTGATGTAGTATATAGTATAACTGTATCGATGAATGCAAACTGTATGCCTGTTATATTTACAAACGCAAAAGTGTTCGTATTTGATTTCAAAAGTTTGAGTCGCGCTCATTATTGGATAAGAATAATAATAATGTAGTTTAGAGAGCCTCTGAGGTGAACGACTTGCGGGTGTGCCCCCCCCCCCCTCCCCCCTTCCCCCGCCCCCCTCTTCCCCCGACTCTTAATTGTTGCTCCTTTTGCCTTATACAGCAGTTCCGAGGTCAGGCGATTTCCTCTTGGACCTCAAGGGGTTTCTTCAATAACGCTTAATATCCTATATGTGGGGTTTTCAGAAATGGTTCGAAGGTTTTCCGCGATTATTCACTTCTATGCTTTGCAGTCTGCGGATGTTCATTGGTGATCTCTTTACTCCTAAAGGAATTTTCCTATGTTAATATTTTGATTAACCTTTCCCGTAATCACGTAATCGTGTGTGTTTGTTTACTTCTTCTACGGTGAAGAAACTCCAGCAGCCTCAGTCCTTTGATGCACCAACACGAAAGGCTCATCAGTAGCATGCTGAACCCCGCTACACACACTGCGCCATTCACCTCTGTCTTGCGTAAGCTGTCACTCCCAAATCCTGTGACACACCATCCATCCAGCACATTGAAGAATTTCTTCTTCTACTCCCTCGTAATGTCCATGAATTAGACACATTTTCCCCCAGCTTGTCTTCTTCAACTCCTACCACATGATTAAAACATCTTAAAACACATATCTCTCCATCTACATTTTTACCGCATGCCTGTATATTTCTCATCATTTCTTCTCTCACTCACTTCTTCCCAACAACTTCAGTGTTTTCCTTTTGAATCATATCCAGCATCCACAAAGAGGATTAGGATTGGATTCCATAACAAAGACAATTCAGGTTTCTAACCAGTCTTCTGCAACACCTTGCTACCTTTATCTCTTTTTCCTCATTTGTCATCCTTGCATCATCTGTTATATTACTCATAAATACCTACACGAATCATATATATATATATATATATATATATATATATATTTATACATATATATATTATGTGCTTGTCAGTATGTGGTAATGTTGAAACAAATTTTCACGTATATACATAAAACTGACAAGCCTTAAGCCACAAATGTCGTTTAATATTAAATTCACTCCATCTCAGAATAAACACCGAAGGGAAAATTATAAATAAGCGACCCATCACTAGATTGACTAGAACCATACATACCTATGCACTATATAATGCAGCACCCATATTTTTTAATACTTATTTCTCAGTTGAAATTTTGAATATTGATCAATATTAGTCATGTACGCAGTAACATATTCAGGTTCAGTCGCCTAATTACATGGTTACTGGGAATGGAGAGCAGTTCCAATAAATTTGCCCATTGTTATTCTTCACGTCTCACAGAGCATGAAGTATAGCGAGAAATATAGTTAACACCAATCTCAACAGATCTTTTCTCGTTATTGAATTTCAGTTATATTGTGATAATTATAACAACAACAGTATTAGTGATACTGATATCTTTGTATTTGAAAACGTTCTGTGTAACCATACATGTAGCTTTCATTTATTTTTTTTATTGCCGTAACAACGATAAACGTATGGTGAACGAAGTTTTTATTTAACTTATCAAATGACATATAATTTGGTTACAAATGGAAATGAAGTAAATTAAGTAAATGAGTCTTTTCGCCACCACTTTGGAATACTCCTTTCTTACATACAAATTCACTCACCTGGTCCGCTGCTAAAGTGGTTAGTGTCGTGGATTGCCATTCAGATGTCACGGGTTTACGTCTCCCCCAAGGCGATGAAAAATCACTGGCTCTGTATCATGATCAGTTGCTGCCGCAGTGTCAGGTCTGCGATGGGACGTTGAAACCAACTGTCTTTGGAAGCTTAAAGAATTTCAAGTCAGTAGTCTCTCTGTGCTTGTTCCATGTGAAGAGGTCTCATCTACTGAAAAAATATATTGATAAGAATAATGTAAGAAAAGATGAAACAGTATAATAATAAGAATAATGTAAGCCAGTTATGCTCATCTCTATAACCACCACTGTCTGCTTAATTTCAGTTACATAACATAAAAATTGAGTACAGTAATCATAATAATTGTATGAAATCTAAATTGTCTTGCCTATTTCAGCATGAAGCTACAAGGAACATCATCAGTAGTGTTATCATACATAATATGCATGCAGTTTCCATTCCATTACTTTTTATATTAGATTTATCTCTCTCTCTCTCTCTCGCGCTCTCTCTTCTCTCTCTCTCTCTCTCTCTCTCTCTCTCTCTCTCTCTCTCTCTCTCTCTCACAAGAATGACCAAAGTGCTTTTGTTTCCTAAAGAATTATTTATTTTTAAACATTCGTTAGCTTTTAGTATATATAGTATGATTGAACTAATGATCATCAGGAATTGGTTTTTTTTTTATGTCAAGATTAACGATCCCAGTATTTTTCAAGACAATATCATACCACTTTGAAAAATCCATATATTATATTATATATATATATATATATATATATATATATATATATATATATATATATTATATATAATACGTTTGTATATTTATAAATCAAAGTGGCATAATATTGTCTGGAAAAATAGTGGGTTCGTTAATCTTGACATGATCCGTTTTTACACCCAGGTATAAATGTTGTGAAGTGGAATTATTATCATTATAGGTATCACTAATGTCTAAATCTCTTACCTTTTCAAATATCTGAAAAGTATGCAGTCTAGTTTTCTGGATATCTTAATAGAAATTGAGTTTTTTGTGTGTTTACAGAAATGAACCCACGCACATTTCATATATATATAT
This sequence comes from Macrobrachium nipponense, assembly GCF_015104395.2. NCBI lineage: Eukaryota > Metazoa > Arthropoda > Malacostraca > Decapoda > Palaemonidae > Macrobrachium > Macrobrachium nipponense. The sequence continues at coordinate 13,667,997 of NC_087203.1, forward strand.
ATATATATGTGTGTGTGTGTGTGTGTGTACGTTTATATACATATATATACATATATATATATATATATATATATATATATATATATATATATATATACATATACATATATACACATATATATATATACCGTTTTTCTTTTTGGAGCGGATGATGCCAAAGGAGTGGTCATAAACTGTTTAAGGATGGTCGCTCTTATCCATTTATAGCTGGATCGACTGGTGGGCTGTAGACGAGGATTGAATCAGTAACTTTGCTAAGACGAGTCCATTGTTCTACTACTGAGCCAGGGCATATTTATGTAACTGCTGAGATATGTTTGCGATCGCGGAAGTATTGAAACAATTATTAGTACAACTTCATCATCTTATTGTCGTTAATATTCATAAACCCAAAATAATGTAATGTTTTTATACCACTAAAGAGATATAATGTGGATTCTCATTACTGACCTTATCTCTCTCTCTCTCTCTCTCCTCTCTCTCTCTCTCTGTAACATCTCTTGGAAATGCGGAAACGACAGACCCGCAAATGCCTTGCTTTTGAATGGGAAATATAGTTTTTAAAAAGAGAAAGAAGCATATAGAAAAATTCTTCGACCTGTTTTCTACCAAGGGTGGTATCATGCAGACAATAGGTGGTTGTCGGCGGGAAAAAGACGTCTATTTTCCTTGGCCGGGAAAGTCGGAATGTTTTCCCCGTGATTATGGATTGCTGGTTCGGGCTTCTGGCTCCTTGCAGTGGAGTGGCTGTCATTCTGAAGGCTTTGGAGAAAGTGGATGCCTTATATTTTTCTTTGAAAGCCAACGGCTCTCTCTCTCTCTCTCTCTCTCAATTATTATTATTATTATTATTATTTATTATTTATTATTATTATTATGTAAATTGTCCAACATATATTTTTCTCTCTTTCCTCTCTCTATCTCTCTCTCTCTCTCTCTTTTATTATTATTTTATTATTATTATTTAGTATTAATATTATTGTAAATTTTCCAAAAATTATTTCTTCCTCTCTCTCTCTCTCTCTCTTCTTCTCTCCTCTCTCTTATTATTGTTATTAATTATTACAATTATTAATATTAATTATTGTAAATAAACTTGTAACTTTTTTTCTCTCCTCTCCTATCTCTCTCTCTCTCTCTATCTCTCCTCTCTCTCTCTCTCTCAGATTTTATCATTTTATCATGTTTATTTGCATCTGGCATAGTTTAGGAATGAAGCACTTTTCCGCGATCGATTCACATGTCAGGTGCAACTTGTGACAACCAAGCGCTGCGGTGCATAAGCAGATCTTTGTGCTATTTCAGTGGCCTACTGTCAACCGGAAATAGTGCACACAATATTGTTGTTTAGCAAAGGACATCTTTGTGGTCAGTTGTTGATTGGCTGATTGTTTTATTGTAACTTCCTCATTATTTTTCACGGATTTATGGGTGGATTTAAACTAGATTCTGCAACTCATATCTTTTATTTACATTAAAGTCTAAAATTTTCTTACCTCAGTATTGGTTTTTAAAGTTAAATTTACAGTGCAGCTGTTGTGTCATCCTAATAGTATTATCAACAATAAATTGGGCTGCTCTGAGAACAACGTCTGTGACCTCACTGACCTTGGGTATTAAGTTGGGGCATCCCTCCTCACCCTTGCTGTTCGCGGTAGAAACTTATGGCATAGCGGGGAGGTCAAGAGTCGTGCTCGTAAAGTGATTATATAACGGACCTCACTTCGATCCTTCTATGCAGTTAGCATAGTCCTCTCCTTCATCACATGTCGTCTTCCTGAGAATGGAGTTCACGATCTCTCTCTCTCTCTCTCTCTCTCTCTCTCTCTCTCTCTCTCTTGGTATCCTTGTGTGAATTATGCGTAACGAGTAAATGAACCAGGTTGCGAAAGCTTCGCTCTATTTGAAGGAATGTCTAAAAGAAACAAATGAATATGTTCGAGGTATTTTGACACATCTGTAAAAAAAACTAGATTTTGTTTTTTATAATTAGTTTTTTAGAAGTGTCATAATGGAGATTCCTAGTAAACCAATTTTGGTAATGCTTAAGGTGATTTTTTGACTGGTTGGGAGTAACATTTTTTTTTTTTTAACTTTAAAGTCACTTTTTTTCCAAGGAACTTAGAAACCCCGTTCTGGGAACTACTCGTAAACGTTAACACGTATCGTCCAGCACAGTTCTACAAGCATTTTACCGTTCATTTCGTAGTGCTCCTGAAGGCAACTTCCAGCAGCACGAGTCCTAGTTGCATTATGGTCCTGTAGCTTGGGTCGTCTTCTTGTCAGAGCTAGATTGATGGTAGTGGTCAAGCAATACTGGTTTGGAGCTCTCCTCATCTCCGTGCTCTAAGCTGATGGGAACGGGAACGAATCTACGAAGACATTTCATGTGTGGTATATTCAAATTCAAGCCCAATTACTGGCAGTAATGAGTTAGCTATGGAAGTATTCTAAGTAATTCGTAAATTGCATGTCCTTTTTCCGCTTTAACATCGGTTGGTACTTTGTTTTACATGGTTATTTCTTACAATTTTTTTTTCTCTACAGTGGTGAAATCTCTGACCCATTGTATAGGTCATTAATTCTGAAATACTTTAATTCGTCACCTTTCTTGGAAGTTTTGATACGAGTCGTATCTAAGCAGTTAATGCAAGAATTAGGTTATTGTGTGTGTTTGGTTCTTATTGTTAAGCCGTTTCTCCTAATAGATAGATGGCGGTTCCAAAAAAGACAACACAACATTCACTGCCATATTCGTACTTTAACTGATGAAAAGTGGATATATTATGTTCTGATGCTTATTTGACATTCATGCTAATGCTACTATTTGATCCAACGTGTGGAATACAATGAATATGACTTGGATGGGAAAAAAAAAAAAGTTGGATTGTATTATTCTAACTTTGTCATTGTAAGATTGAGAATTTTATGTAAGCAAGGACTCAGTCACGCCAGTAAATGGGTTCGTGTTCCACATCCTTGTCCGTGAATGTCAATTTGGGATCTCAAGGAAGACGGGACTCGTCGTCTCTTGTCCCCCCCCCACGTGTCCTCGACCCCTAAAATCAGAAAGGTATGTATGTGTGTGCTTGGTTTCCTTCCAGCATTCCATGCGGGTGTCCAGGTGGATGTCCTTTATTGCTGGTGATTGTAGTGTGGGGATGTTCACCAATTTGGAATCATAGGTACCTGTTACCTTTTATTTCTTATATTGTTTCTCTTCCGTATATAATTTTTAGTGTAGGTAATCTTGCTGTAATTTAGGATAGGATAGTGGCGTATAAACAGAGGTAGGATCGTGATTTTCCTTTGTTAAGAAAATTGCTTGTGGATATCGCTCTCTCTCTCTCTCTCTCTCTCTCTCTCTTTGAAGAGAGAGACAGCAGTCTGAAATATAGTACTTACTTTTTATATTGAGGCCATTTTTATGGGCTCCTTTTATTAGACTCTCTCTCTCTCTCTCTCTCTCTCTCTCTCTCTCATCTCTCTCTCTATCTATATATAATATATATATATATATATAATATATATATATATACACACACACACATATATATATATATATATATATATATATATATATATATATATATATGTGTGTGTGTGTGTGTGTGTGTGTGTGTCTTAGTTTGTGGGCACGTTATATCTTCACGTGTGTAAGTGCATACTGACAGTCAAACTTATTTTATGTTATTAGATGGAGTCAAGCTAATACCCGGGGGCCCACCGACGTGCATGCACGGATCTTTTCATGGTTTTACCTTTTTACTTTTCCAAAAGTCGGTTGCTTCAGTTGCATTAAAAAGATAATAATAGCTTTTCTATTTGCCGCTTAATGAAAAAGGTTGCAATGAGGTTCATGATCAAGAGTACTAAATTAAGCTACAAGTACCATCTTTGGTTTAGCCCAGTTTTGATCAAATTTACTTTTTTTATATATATACCAGGAGGCATTACTGCCCCTGAGATGTTTCTGGATTTTTTTTTTAAGGACGCATTGTACAAAACAGGGCTCCTTATTTTTGCAAACCAAATTGCGAGGATAACAGGAGAGATAAAAAGGAATGGGTTGGGGGAGGGGGGAGACGGTGGGCCCTACTCATGAAAGAACAATAAACAACTGTCTGTTGAATGAGAGAAGGTTTCAAGAGTAAGGAAAATAAATGCAGGAGGAAATTTCAAAATCGTCGCATTAGAAGGAAATCAGCAGTCAGTAGGCAGTCAGTTCCAAGCAATCGCTAGAAGATTGACTTACGTTCGACGGTTATCTAACACACTTGAGTATCGTGTTGCGAAATATGGAATTTTCGGGCGATTGATTTTTCCATATCGTAGGTAGTATTCGTTGCAGTGTGCGATCTGATATTAATAAGTTTCGTTGCTTTGCTGTGCTGTCTTTGAAGTTTGGACTTAGGAATAATTTACTGAAAATTGAAGGCCTTTACATTGCAGTTGTGTCGTCTCGTATGTAGCTCGATAATGTTTTACCTGTTTACAGGTAAATAAATACGACGCTGCCATGCTTAGTAAGTTAAGCATGGCTGGTAAGTTGAAGTTCAGATATGATATTCCTTAATCATATAATCCTAAGGTCAAATGTTTATAAATGTATTTGTGTCTATAATATGTATTTCGTGACCTATGGCATCAGTATATTCTTTGACTGGTCGGACTCGAGAATATGCTAAGAAAGAAATTTAAGATGTTAGAAAACTAAAATATCCTAAATGTAATGAATAAAACAGACTGTATTCGCTGGTGAATCAGATAACCATCAAAATACCAAATAAGTCCTTGACGAAAAGGTCAAAGACTCCATATCTGGCTCCCATCAGAAGCCGCCAGTAACAACATCCTTTAGAAGAATGACCACGGACGGCCTTTAACAATGTATCAACCTTCCAGAGAAAAAAAAGCAGTGGCGAAAATAACACTTTTTACGTCGTTCGCTCCATCTTTCGGATTATTTGGTGGTTTCAAGGGGGTGAATGGGAAAAAAATTTTTTATTAAAAAAACAAAAAAATAAAAAGAGCAACGAAGGTGTGCACGCTTGAGTGTTGTGAGGATTCTTGATAGTATGTGTTTTTGTCTGTGAAGAAGAGAGAGAGAGAGAGAGAGAGAGAGAGAGAGAGAGAGAGAGAGAGAGAGAGAGAGAGAGAGGGCAATCCCTTGGGCGTAACATCATGCGAGTGATTTTATGTTGGGGTTTTGTTTCTGATCACTTGTCCCGGACGAAGGGTGATTCCTAAAATTACCCCCGAAGAAGCGAGATGAGCGACCTCTGAATATTGAAAGCAGGACTCTCAATCGTTGTTATTACGGGAGCGCTATGATAGTATCAATCTTATTCAGTCTTAACCGACGATTGGTTAAGAAAAAAAGAAAACGAAAGAGAGAGAGAGAGAATAGCAATGAGACGGAGAGAAGAAAGGATAATTGAAGGGGTTGATTCGCGAGGGGTCAAGATAGCAAGAACTGGAGACGAATAGGTGCATGTACTCAATTAGCATCTTCTTTGGAACAAAGAAAAATCGACGTAAAGGCTTTCGGCGCACTTTTTAAACGCGCGCGCACACGCACACACACACACGCACGCACACACACACACACACACACACACACACACACACACACATATATATATATATATATATATATATATATATATATATATATATATATTATATATATATATATATATATTATATCATACATGGTACGTGAAGTTTTCCCCTTTTACGCGGGTAAAGGACGAAAAGTTACTATGTGGGACTGTGTGCATGATTCCTCACCCTTGAACCCACGGGAATGTGGGAGTGGACCAGTGTGGAGTATAGAGAGAGAGAGAGAGAGAGAGAGAGAGAGAGAGAGAGAGAGAGAGAGAACGTAAATGATTGCAGGAAATCGCGAGGATTCTTTTTCTTTTGGCAACTCGCAGCCGATACTTTTCTTCGATTGTCTCATTTTCTTTCAGGTGATTTCCTTTATTACAGTTTCAAGATTTCCCCCGAGTAATTGTACGGATAATACCTGTTACGCCATGTTGTTGGCTCATTCCTCCCTGGATGGTTTATTAAATTCGTGCTCTCAATTAGGTATTGGTTGTTACCCCAGCCGTGTTGAATTTATGGTCAGTAACCTGTCTTATTGTGTGAAATCTTTTAATCTCAAATGAATCTTTTTAATGGACGTTCATAGAGTCCATTACGCATAGGTATAAATAGGTATGTCTAATGACAATATCTATTCTGTAATGCGTGTGGGGTGAGTTGGGGCGGTTATTTACAGTGATTTGTTTTTATAATATTAATAACATCATTGCCGTCTTACTGAATACTCCAATAAATCAAATAATCTTCGTATATCTGTGTTTATTAGTTACAAGTCAACGATGAAGTTCAGTGGACGCCCCAGCTAGGGACCTAGATGTCCTGTAATCCAGCATGCAGGCGGCAGGGAAGGTTCATCCAAGTTCAGGGCCACCGGTATGGTTATAGGCAGGGCAGGTGGGCTGGATGTTTTTGTGGGAGGACCCATGACTGTGGAGGGCGGTGGAGGAGGGGTACGGGGAACGGGGTTGGGGAACGGGGTAGGACTGAGAAAGGGCACTGTGGGTTGCCTGAGAGAAAGAAGGCGACTCCACGCATGATATGGAAAGGAAAATTTGAGACGGAAAAGAAATGCAAGTTTCAGACGAGGTTTCCATTCGCGAGTTTACAGTTAACGTTATTTTTATGATTAATATTATCACTCAGAATGTGCAAGTGTTCTAGCATAACTAGCTTAGGAACCCATCAACTTGCTAGCGTGCTTTCATAGGATTAAGTATTATGCAGAACAAAATAATTCAGAGAAATAAATAAGAAACTTAAAAATAGAGAGAGAGAGAGAGAGAGAGAGAGAGAGAGAGAGAGATTAATGCTCAAAACAATGGTTGCAATTGGACCATAATAATAATTATTTATATCCAAGATTAGTGTCCCTGACCTCATACTTTTTATGTCTTCAAAAGACAAGATTTTGTGACTGCTGATGGCCGCCTTTGTATAATTTCATACTTTATTTCGAGGCTCCGTTGTTTCATAAATATTCCTCTTTGCAGATTGCTGCTTGGGCTCAGCAATAATATTTTTCCTTTTTAAATTACGTGAAAAGAAAGGTTTTCATTGTGATTTTGGTTGGGAGGAAATGGTATGTCAGTTTTTTCTTTCATTTTACTCTTTTGATAAACTCTTATAAATGAATGTGATGGTTGTTATGGTTGTAGTTCGTGGCTCTTTTTCGATTACTTCTTAACTGTTTCGGTATATATACATATATATATATATATATATATATATATATATATATATATATATATATATACATATACATATATATGTATGTATATGCACGTATATGTATCCATACTTATTATAGATGTGTATATATAGACACACACATATATATATATATATATATATATATATATATATATATATATATGTATATAGATATGTATGTATGTATATGTATATGTGTGTGTGAAATTGTAAAAGGCTTTGCAGTGACAAGCGTATCAAAAAAGAGCAAATAATATGAGAAGTTAAGAGGGCATTGTAGCTATTACCATTTCATATGTATCTGTTAAAAATGACCAGTTGATTCTATTTATATATACTATATATATATATAATATAGATATATATATAAAAAAAATATTTTATATACTATATATATATATATATATATATTCTATATATATACTCATATATATATATATATATATATATATATATTATATATATATCTATAGGCATATAGATATATTATTAATATATTTATATATATATATATATATTAATTATTAGTCAGAATTGCAACTGTGAGAGTAGACAAAACAACTATGGTGAAATTTACGAGGAGTAATGCCAGAAAGACTATTGAATTACCATTTATTCAAGTTTCCACTGATTGACGATTGTGTGAAAGAGAGACCTCGCTGATTTGCGCAAAGAGGAGCAAGGAACCTCTAACCAACCGAGGTAAGGAGATGAGAATCTGGGAGCAGTGACGTCATCAGGATGAGTGTGCAGACCTAGGTACCTGTTGGAGAGGAGAGGGTGTCCGTCTGCGCAGCGCCAAAGCCAGCATTCACGGATGTGTAGGATCGGTCTGTCTGGGTTCAGTAGGTGAGAGGAGTGGATGGCGGGGCAGGAAGAATAAGGGCGAGGGATTTCTCCCTTTCTTTACTGAAGATTAAGAAGAGTCAGGACATCACTGGTCAAAAGTTGAAAAGGAAAATGGGAATTCCCCACGTAGGAAATCATTCTGAAATCACTGGCATTTGTTATTAAGTTGAATGTTCGACAGTCTTCAGAGGAAATGCTCCGTCAGAGGCTACTACAGACAGGCAGCGAGGCAATGACCTGTCTGGGCTCCTCTCTTTCGGATAGGATATTATTTCGTGATAGGCTACTTTGTTATGTATATATCTATATATATATATATATATATATATATAATATATATATATATATATATATATATATATATATATATATATATAGATATATATATATGTGTGTGTGTGTGTGTGTGTGTGTGTGTGTGTGTGTGTGTGTGTGTGTGTATGATATAAATCAATCTGCCTTTATAAAGACATATTCCGGAAAACTTTTAAATTTGAGCTCTGGTATGTACAAAGTAGACAATTTTATCTTAGATAAAATAGTGAAGAGTTTTAACATTATCCTTTAATTTTGTGTACTAGTCAAACTCCTTTTTATGTATTTCTTATTGACATTATTGTTCTTTCAGTTATTTTAATATTACTTGCCGTTTCGTTTGTTTATTAATGATGTCTTTTTAGGTATATTGTTATTAACGTTATTATTGTTAACTATTCATAATTTCGTTATTATGTAACTAACTATTCATAATTTCGAATTCAGATGTTTTATAAACTGGTTGACGTACTACTACTACTAATAAGAAATCACAAAAGTAAGCACGCGCTTTTTTTTTATTAGCTGAAGCCACTATGGAAAGTTAAAAATGAAAAGACAAGTACTTTCGTGTATTTAACACATCTTTGGGGCACAAAGTAATACAGAACTCAAAACGAGTAAGCAAGAAAGCTCTCACAAAAGCAAACTGAAGAAAACAAAAATATTAAAAATGTGTATAATAAGGCCATCACAAACAGAAACAATATTCGTCCAGATCACTTAACTACTCAACACCCCAACAAGTCAAACGAAAGGAAGCAACTGCCCAGTGACCCCATTACTTACAGAAATGAAAATCTGACTATACGTCAACCAGTTTATAAAACATCTGAATTCGCAATTATGAATAGTTACAATAATAACGTTAATAACAATATACCTAAAAAGACATCATTAATAAACGGAAACGGCAAGTAATATTTAAATAACTGAAAGAACAATAATGTCAATAAGAAATACATAAAAAGGAGTTTGACTAGTACACAAAATTAAAGGATAATGTTAAAACTCTTCACTATTTTATCTAAGATAAAATTGTCTACTTTGTACATACCAGAGCTCAAATTTAAAAGTTTTCCGGAATATGTCTTTATAAAGGCAGATTGATTTATATTCCTACTAATATAATCGTTACAAAATTAAATTTCTTTTGCTTCCCTTCCAGTCAATCGCATGGTGAAGATTACTATGATGAATAAAAAGGGCACTAGAAGTCTGTCCTGTTCTAACCGAATATTTATGTTGGTTTATTCTAGTAGA
>NC_087203.1:13682746-13697746 GCF_015104395.2 Macrobrachium nipponense
TCGTGATGAGAACCAGAAGTAGAAAAACTGCGCGAAAAGTGATTGCATATGCGAGTAAGATGGTCTATTCCTTTGGTTTTTGTGAACACTCACGTTCCATTAGTCGACATGAATCATTCCTCAATTCATGGCATAATAAGTGTAATGTGCACGGAACGATTTTATACGAACCTGGTCACTGTTTTGTATGTGGCAATAAGTGGGTATTACTACTGTCTCCTTTTTTTATCAAGAGTACAGCTAAGTTTCTTTAAGGATGGCTCATGCAGAAGTTTGAGCACAATATAATAATGTATAACTATGGCGTTTTATTTATAAAACACTATTTAGGTTCGCTGAGAATAGCCGATGACTGATTTCACATAAGTACCGCGGTCCCATTGGACCTTGATAAGCACGATGTTTGTGTTAAATGTCCGTTTTTTCCACACCCACCGTGAGCGCTTTCTCTTTCGACGAACTACCCACACCTCTGAGAATCGTTCATTTCACCCTCCTGGTGTCTCTCCAGAATTTATGTCTTGACCAGCGCAGAAGTCCCGTTTTCAAGTTAGCTGAGCTCATAGATGGATTTTCGACTTGTTCCTACTGAGTGGTTTCTTCAGTTTCCTTCTTCATGTTACTGTTTCAGTTTTTAACTCTCTCTCTCTCTCTCTCTCTCTCTCTCCTCTCTCTCTCTCTCTCACACACACACACACACACACACGTTATAACCCTTTATTACAGTGATAACTCTCTCTCTCTCTCTCTCTCTCATAAACAAACGTAGACAGTCGTAGCTTCAATTTACGAAGCAAAACACGATGGCCAGCGAATACCCCTAATGAAGGGGCATTGTTTTCCGAGGCGCGACCTCTGTGATGGTATCTCTCGCGGTCTTCATTTACTTAACTTGGATCTCCAAATACTCCCCGAAAATGAAGACTTTCCATTCTTTTATGCACGTTTAAGCTTTCTTATGTCTTGTTCCTTAAGTTACATGCGTGCATGCTTTAAGGCCTTATTTTTACTCTAATGAAGTCTTGAATGGGACTTTATTTATTTCTTGTTAATTTAATTTTAGAAGGATTGTGTTTACTTTGTTCATTTTTCCTTTAGTAAAGTATAATATTTTTCCTTGTAATTAATTTTGAAGTATGATTTTTTTTCTCTCCTTTCATTATTGTTAATAATGTCCGAGTCCACTGGAACCATAATCCCCAGTCTCTCTCTCTCTCTCTCTCTCTCTCTCTCTCTCTCTCTCTCTCTCTCTCTCTCTCTCTCTCTTTTAACGGAAAGATGGAAGTGCCACTCGAGGAACTCGAAATGGAAATAATTGAAAAGAGGAGTGTGGAATCCAATGCCTCTCGGCTTACCTTCAAGGTTGTGTCAACACTCCAAGTCAGACAGACAGTCAGTCGGTTCAAGTGAAAAGGAACTGCGAACACGTAGTAGGCGACCTCTGAACATCCGGTTAAGCTTTGCTTTTTATGCAGTGTGACTGAGTATGAGTTGTGACGAGGTCCTTCTCCAGCATGAAGAAATTGCTTTTTGTATTGGTGGCTTACCTTTAAAAGTAATAAGAGAGCGTTTTACTCGGGGGATGGGAAACGTAATGTTGCATGTGTGCATACCGGTACAGAGACATTTACTGTCTTGTTTTGGCACATATTTTTTATGCATAAGATTTACAGATAATCGTCTTTATACATGTATAAAGGTAAATACTGTAAATATGTCGAATGCTTGTTTGTAGCTGTGTATGTATGTATAAACATATATGTATACTTACTTATACACACTCACTATATAAATGTGTATATATATACACACATTTATATAGTGAGTGTGTATAAGTATACATATATGCTTATACATACATACAGAGCTACAAACAAGCATTCGACAATATTTATATATATATAATATATGATATTATTATTATTATGTTTATTTATTATATATAATATAGGTTATTATAATATTATATATAAATGTTATATATAGTAAGATATACACAGTATTTATATCCTCTCTCTCTCGTCTCCGTCGTCTCTCTCCTCTCTCTCTCTCTCTCTATATATATATATATTATATTAATATATATATTATATATATAGAAAGCGGTATATATATATATATATATATATATATATATATATATATATATAGGATATATATATGATTATATATATATAATGTTATCATATATAATATATACCACCAGTATTTAGCTCTCTCTCTGTCTCTCGCTCTCTCTCTCTATCTCTCTCCTCTCTATATTAATAATATATATATATATATATTATAATATATATATAATATATTTTATATATATATATATATAATATATAGGATTTTTAGGGAGAGCTGTAACTGTGATTAAGTAAGATACTGTGTACATTTATTTATTAATGGTCATCTATCAGTCCCTATTGTAAAGTTAGGCAAAGTTTGATTTTTTTTCTGTTCAGAGGAAATTTCTCGAGGGATTTCGAGTTCCGTTTTTGCAATGACTAATAAGATTGTAGTTCGTATAGACCGGTGAAGAAGCGGTACCTTTGTAATGTTCCGTATGTCTTTACTGAATTGGAAGGAGTGGTATTGGAAATATCATTTATTTGGCAAGGTTTCAAAATATTCAATGCACATAGTTTCATGTTACGTTAACTGAAAAGGGTGCGTGAACACTTTATAATATACATATTACACACACACACACACACACACACACACACACACATATATATATATATATATATAATATATATATATATATATATATATATATGTGTGTGTGTGTGTATATGTATGTATATATATATATATATATATATATATATATATATATATATACATACATATATATATATGTATATATATATAGCGGTGCACTGTAGGCATTACTTAAGGTTCTTTGCAGCTTCCCTTCGGCCCCTAGCTGCAACTCCTTTCATTCCTTTTTCTGTACCTCTGTTCATATTCTCTTTCTTCCATCTTACTTTCCAACCTCCTGACAATATTGTTTCATAGTGCAACTCCTTTGAGGGTTTCCTCCTGTTACACCTTTAAAATCTTTCGACTATCAATTTCGCTTTCAGCGCTGAATGACCTCATAGGCCCTAGCGCTTGGCCGTAAGCCAAAATTCTGTATTCCATTCTATATATATATATATATATATATATATATATATATATATATATATATATCTATATATATATATATATATATATATATATATATAAACATATATATTTGTAATTATATGTATATAGATATATGTGTGCGTGTGTGTGCTTATGTATACACATGCAGATTTGCCACAGTGAACAACATCTGCAAGAGGACTGATACATAAGGGTAGAAATTTACAATATATATGCTAGAGCGAGAGTACAAACGAGTAAACAGCCGGTTGGAAAGAGTATTCATACCTGATAAACAGAAAAAAAAAGTGAGGCTCATTAAATACATTCTTAGCGTTTAAGGTTAGTGCTCCGTTGACAAATCTCGTTCATTCATGCTGGTGGGTTTACACCTGTGGGCGAGGCCCAGGGTTCATTGCTTTCCTTAGGTTATACATTTTACATATTTATTTGGAAATAAATGGATGGAGGTCCTGTATTCCCTGACTGATATTCATTTTCTTGCAAAAGCCTTCATTCATAAAACTGGATCCAGAGACGCTTCTTTCCAGTATATTATTAGATGGAACGATGTTTTCAGAGTCTGTCCGATTGATGACATTTCTTTTGATAAACAGAAAATAAAACTGCACCGTTCTTCTGTTCTTATGCATTTGTTATGCTGCTTCGTTCCCTTTTGCAGTGATTTTCCAGTATGACCAATGTATAAGAAGTCTTATGACATAGAACGGGATTCGATATACACATTCGTTAGCATTGTCAGGAGAGTTTTTTTTTTATAATGCTTTTTTTATTGCTCTTAGATGCTACATTGGCTCCACAGTTCTTAAGGAAATCGGGAGTATCTGGAATTTGTACTATATGGTAATACTATATTTTCCTACTTCCAAGGACATGAAGGCAAAACAGCAATATTATTGTAACCTGATTTGTACTAACTCTGAATATGCAGTGCCATCAAAACCGATGTAGGGTCGTGCACTCGCCTTCTCTTCCCTATGGTCTTGGCAGGAAGAGGAGAAGGAGGAGAGGAGGAAGGAGAGGAGGAGGAGGAGGAGGAGGAGCTGAGCGTGAGGAGGCATACATTTTCCCGAATGAGAATCAGGCCATGTTCTGCTCTGCTAACCACCAAAAAGATGCTTTTCTGATTGAGGTGAATTTGCATCTTGAGAATCGTCGGGTTAAATTTTCATGTTTCTCCGTCGCTTTTATTCATCTTAGATTTCAGAGAAGTAAGTTTGTGAAACTAGGCGCGCGGCAGTCGGACAAGTGACGTGAATGGAATGGTACACATGTATGTTCAAACAAAGACACGCTCACACACAAACACGCGCGCGTACACATATGTGTATATCTATACACATACAAACATACATGTGTTGACGTTTCATATCCCCTCGAAGGAGGAAGCCTGGCCCTTCTTTCTTAACACGTGTGAGCATGTGTGTATCAGACCGAAGTTTCACATGGATGCTCTGGAAGTCACTCAGTCATGCTTTTAACGAAAGATGATCAGGCTAAATCAGAGAGGAAGAAATTTGTTGTGTTCTTTTTAAAAGTTAAATTGATGACGAATTCATCCATGAACTGCTCCTTACTGCAGCAGGAAGTAAATGACGAAAGTAAGGCCACTGAAGACCGCTATAGCTTCACCTTTCACAAATGGGGATTCAGTATTGAAATATTCTAATCAGGTGCGATTTTTATTAGGTTTGGAGATTCAGAGAGAGAGTGTGTGTGTGTGAGAGAGAGGTTATCGGGCTGTCGACTACGTATTTCTGCATATTATCTCTCTCTCTCTATCTCTCTTCCCGTAGGTGAAATAAATAGCATATCAAGAATTATTTGTTGTAAAGAAGTCACTCATAAACGTAAAAGTTGTTTTGATTTCATTTAATAGATTTTCATCACGTCTAAAATGTATGAACGAACATGCGTACAATTATACATACGGACCAAAAAGACTTGCATCGTTATAAGTTTATTCATAGATACAGACAGCCACATATACTTTAACACAATATGTATATATATATATATATATATATATATATATATATATATATATATATATATATATATATGTAAACATTCATACATGTCTCTCTCTCTCTCTCTCTCTCTCTCTCTCTCGCTCTCTCTCTCTCTCCTATCTATCTATATCTCTATGATATATAATATATCTATATATATATATATGTATAATATATATTATTGCGCTCAGTGGTAGTGCATTGAACGAACGTGTTTTCGTTTTTGGTTCGATCATTGGATACCCCACTAGTTGACCTAGCTGTGGGTACCAGAGCATGGGCTACCTCCCTTTCCCAAATGACTTGATGAGAACCCCTCTAAGGGAAAAATGACTGTACATGTTTATATGCATTCATTCATTTTAATAAACTTAAAGTTTGCATGTAACTCATCATTTTTTTTTCTCCTTATTTACAGGTAAGGGTGGATGGCTGTGTTTCCATGGAATTTCTGTCTGTCAGTAAGTAAAGTTACTCAGTGGGTAACTGTTACTGTTTTTCCTTATATGTTTTTAAAGCTTATCCTGTGAGTCGTAATGAGTTTAATTATTTTACTGATGTATTGTCTCTATTACCATTCCCTACTCTGCAAGTGTGCAGAAAGGTACTTTGGTCCGACTTTAACGTCCTTAGGCTTAGGACCTCTTGTCTTGTCCCTCACTTATATTACCGTCTTTTTTTTTTACAGTAATGTTATACTATTAATTAATATCATGCGACAACATTGCACTCCAGTCCAGCTAAAGGTGTTGACGAAATTGCTTTTTTGTGTTTGCTTTGTCAATGTAAAGCAAGTACTATTCTATTTACTTTAAATTCACAATGACCCTTTAGAATCTGAAAGGCACTGCGCTTACTCTGAAATATTGGAACTTAAAAAAAACTCATATTTATATAATGATAATGTATAGAAATATGCGTCAGATGTAACAAGTAAATAACAGCGAGTTGAAGGAAACTTTGATCCAACTGAACTTCGTATATCTTCAGCTTTAAAAAATTAGAATTGTTTACATTATCGGTAGTTGGCACGAAATGGGGGCCATTTAATCATTGCACTCGTTCGGTTGAGTATTTGGACCTCATTGTAGCACAGATCCTTAAGGTCTGTTGCAAACACTGTAAAATCCCCTTCACAGTCAATTTGAAGTTTAGGTTTTACGTACAAGAGCTACAAACAACTGCTGCTGTTGCATACCATTTCTGGCTGCTCTTTTACGCCCTGCAATGCAATTGACGTCTGACCTCTTTCAACGGTCAGTTAACCCCGCGAATATTGATATGTACGATTTTTTATGTAATTATTTATTTTTTTTTATTTTTATTTATTTATTTTATATACATATACATATTTTTTTGCGTGCTGGCTTGGATTAACCTTTTACACATTTTCCGCCCAGTCATTTACATGTTAATTGTTTGTTTTTGGCTGGCTTGGTGCTCCTAATCCATTGAAAGCCTGGTTCGATGTCTTGGTGAGGTGAATGATTTAGGCCCTCGCCACTTACCCCTCAGCAGTGAATTACTCGTAGGTACCCGTTAGGTAAGTCAGTAGTGGAGTGTGTTGGGTCATAGCAAAGGTGGAGAAGGGCGAGGGGCTCGCGACCTCACAGAAAATTTCATGTTTAGAACACGAAAGCTTTAGCATTCTGGAGCCACCCCTTCAATAATAAAAAGACAAATAGCGAAAATCTCACGCGCGGAAACACTCACATGCAAACCGGTAATAAAAAAAAAAAGTGTCGTTTAGTTAATTGCGGCAACTAAATGCTACTGATTATTTATTAAGAAAAACGCTTTACTTGCAAAGTGGTACATTATTAGCAGCCACAAAAAAAAGTTACCTGTCCTCCGTGTAACATTGAACATTGAAATAAGAGTTAATACCACTATAAACACAAATCATGTTCCGCCTTTGGTGATTATTCACGTAAGCGAACTAATTCATCTTTAATGTTTGCGATTGCAAAGATAATACGATGTATTCTTCACCATTTTGTGCAGGGCTTAGTAAATTCATCTCCGCTTGAAAGTGTATGGACCGATGTCGTCACGTCTATAACTTTTGGTACTGCAGAGCCGGCACGATATTTCATTATCAACAAGCAGAATATGAATAAAATGAGTACATCTATATTACTGATAATCCTTAATTATCAATTAAATTTGCCTCTCAACACTGTACCAGTCTGCTGAAGAATTTTCAATCACATCAATAGTTAATTATATACATTAGTAAGGTGGGAATCATCAATTTTTTTTTTACATTATGTAACGGTATCCCTACTCTTTCTCTCTCTCAAATCCACGCTTAAAAAACTCGTGCCTTTACCTTTCTTCACACACACACACACACACTATATATATATATATATATATATATATATATATATATATATATATATATATATATATATATACAAAGAGAGAGAGAGAGAGAGAGAGAGAGAGAGAGAGAGAGAGAGAGAGAGAGAGAGAGAGATTCCTATACTATTATCATATATTTAGTATTAGGTGGGTAAATACCCTAAAATGCTAGAAGGAGTCTGCGTATGCATACTGATTTGGGTGACGGATGCATATCGTGAGCGACCTTTGTCATGTTGCTGATTTTTCCACTCCTGGACAATAAAATCTGTACTTAAGCAAGTGGTATTATATTTATTGCGTTTGTCACCTAAAAGCGTTCAGAAACAAACTTACAATTTCACTTCCTGTACAAATCAAAATGTTTACAATCAGAAAGGTGACACATATTGAAGCCACTCTTTCTAAGAGGAAAAATGCAACAGCTTAAAAGGAATAGAATATTCATTTCATGTTCTCTCTAACCTCTATGTGTGAAACGTCACTCCATGGGTGTATATCTCGCTGTAACTGTTATTCAGAATGATTGTGCTATGAATTGCATATGTCATCCGTTACATCTCCATTAAACGTTACCTGACGACGTCTCAGAAGTTCAAGAGTGAACTCATTAAGAAAGATGAAGTAGAGTGATGACTCGCATCCGCGAGAGCGGAAGTTTTTGTCTTCTGCCATTCATGGTTTGCAAGCTGTGTCTGAGGTCATCATTAAATCGTACACTATTTGATTTTTAGAATTCGGCTCTTTAAGCAATATGCTCATTTATCGATTACATTCTGTTTGTTGTTATGCACTTTGGGGTTTGCACCGTTGTCTGAAAATGAGTTTAGTCGAGTGGCGACGACTTTCTGTTTTGAATATTTTGTCATCTCACACCTAACAAAGTTGCAAAGAGGGCGGAGGTGCGGGTTCGCAAGGCTAAAAAATAAGTAGTTTGGTAGTTTCATTAATTGGTTCGTTACGTCATCAAAGATAAGATTTTTACATCATAGTTTTCCAGCCTCCACTAGTTCAAATGGATAAATAGATTTCAGTGTTAGATGTTAAATTTTTCTGCCGGTAGAAATCATTCAACCTCCAGCGTACCAGAGGAGGTGGGCCACTAAACCTGCATAATGTGTTTACTAGTAACGTTTGCTGGCATTGGGTCTAGGTGATTTTTTCAATAGCTGAAAGTTAGTCTCGCAGCAGTTTTTTTTTTTTTTTTTTTTTTTTTTATGAAGTATGTAATCAACGCGAGTCATTGTAGTCATGATTTTGAGAAACCACGCTCTTGGAAAAATACCGCAGCATTCCACTATCAGTGTTTGTGTTGTGAGAGAACTTTCCTGCTGTTCAGTCACGCTTGGGGGGTACAGGAGAAGATAGTGTAGTTGAACGCGGATTTGGAGGTATATTTGATGAAGTAGAAGTGGAGGAGTTGTGCTAGAAGTGCCTCCGGGATGTCCAGTAGATTCCGCCACGTCTGACTGCCTCTTCCAATACACCCACGCAATCCCATCGCTAGCAAGGTCGCGTTTGCCTGAGGCTTTGCTTTGCTTGGTGGGGTCATGCATTCAGCTCTGGCGCATGTGCATGGTTCGCCCGCCATCGCCAGACGGGGCTGGTTCACGTCGGGCTGATTGGTGTTATCCCCTTTGGATAGAATATATATATATATATATATATATATATATATATATATATATATATATATATATATATATATATATATATGTATGTGTGTGTGTGTGTGCGCGTGTGTATATATATGTATATATATATCTATATATATATATATATATATATATATTATATTATTATATATATATATATATATATATATATATATATATATTATTAGTGCATTGTCCATCGTGTCTGAAAAAATATGTTTTTTTTTTAGATTTCTCTTGTCCTGTCATTTAAATCTACAGCTGAATATTTAGTCGCATTACAGCAAAAGGTGGCGTTTCATTGTTACTTAAAATATAGTAGGTAGATAAATTGATGCATCTGGAAATTCGCCCTTCTTGGATCTGAAAATTAATGCACATATTAATTTTTAAATAAAATAGTGCTCACTCTCTCTCTCTCTCTCTCTCTCGTCTCTCTCTCCTTCTCTCTCCTTCACTTGGGTGTATTCATTGTCAAAATTTATTTATTGTATCTAAGTAGATCTTCATCTCAGTGAAAAACAACATTGATGGAAGCCATCGCCCACCGCAATCTTGACTGACGTCTTCAATATAGGCCACCGAAGTGAATCCCATTTTATGGCCTCATCGTGACACGTGTTTAAAGCCTTTCCATGGAAATGGCCCGCTTGGAAAAGAGGTACACATGGGATCTTTTTTTGTATAACTAGAAGTTCTTTACACATATGGAGAGAGAGAGAGAGGAGAGAGAGAGAGAGAGAGAGAGAGAGAGAGAGAGAGAGAGAGAGAGAGAGAATCAGGTTTCCTCTGCTCTGGTTCGTTCCATTGGCTAACGGTACCCTGAGCATGGAACAAGGGTGGGTAGGGTCTACCCCTCCCCCCCGTCCTCAGCAGAGGCTTTCTTGCAGGCGACCCCCAGTGGGGAAAGAAAAGCTGATGGCATCGCCGTCCTCACTGTGCAGATGGAAAACGGTAATCTGTATGATAATTATTATTTATTATGTTTTTGAGCGGCGAGGGAAAGTGACTTAACCGCATACACGAACGAATGCCAGCTAACATAAACTAAAAAAAAAATGTAAAAGCCAATGAATGATTATCTTAGATTTCTGAATATGAACAGCCATTCTTGTATTTTGCAGTAATTTAATCACTTCCGGTGTGCGTCTTGTCTCCCTCAGAACTTTTCTAGTGAAATTTAATATTTATTTTACAACGGCTTTCAATGCTATTTCTCTCTCCCTCCATCCCTCCCTCCCTCCCAGCCCCATGACGTTATCTTCATCGTAAGCATTACTCCTCGTATATTTTATTCAGACAGATTTAGCATGTTGAGATGCAATCTGTAATTGCTATCAGGGGAGCCATTTGTTTTGGTCGTCATTTTTCTTTCCAACTCCAACGCCTTCGCAGACCAGATGTTCCCGTCTCTACAACTGTCAAGGAGAACACACTCATCTGAATATAGTTTCGAATTTAAGATCTCCCAAGCAGCGTAAGATTCGAGATTGGCGTGATCGAGTAATTACCATGCCGTCACAAGGGTGACAGTCTTCTAAGGGTAAGATTATGCTGATGGCATAACGGATTTACGTTCAGTCTCCTGTTCGTTACAGCGTTAGCGTTACCTTTCACGTCATTCCCCGCTCGTTACAGAAGTGGCATTTGCTTCGTCTTTCAAGTATTAATACTGTTAAGTTGTTCTATTCGAAACCAGTTGTTGTATCTGTAATTTTCTCTTGTGCTCGTGGTTATGTACTGTGTTACACTGGATATCAATCAGACTTCCTTATTTATTGTATTCAAATTTAAAATCCTGGGATTTATGTTGTATTCCCTATAGTTTCTTGCTCATCTAAATACAATCAAACGTGTTTTATTGCGATGCCAGTTAATTAGCGTGAAAGGGTTCCGTTAGAAGAATCTCTTGCATAAATGGTTTTAAAGAAATTTCCATTGCATTACGGCCCATGCCAGGAACTATTGGCAGATCGTGATGTGCCTGAAATTTTTGCTAAACAAATACAGCTGATAAATTCCTCACGAAAAACAGGCGGAATAAAACAATGATCTTTATCGTATTTACTCTCCCGAGAACCTGCGTGCAGTGACGCGGCATCTTGCAGGGAGGGAACAGGAAAGGCAAGCATTCATCGCTTTTGAAACTTGTCGAGATCTTATCAGACGTTATAAATCTTATCTAGTTACTGTGGCAGCGGAATTGGATTTGCTCGGACGACGAATCCACAGAAAATCTTGAATGATTTTCTTAGGCTCTGAGCAACTTGCTCACTCATCTTTCGTAGGTTTTGATAGTATTTGGAAAAACTCCTGAAGCATTTTTGTTGGTACTGATATTGATATTTGTCTGAGAAGAGACATCGAAAGAACTTTTTTATTGGTTTTGATATTCGTTAGAAAAATTGTGACACATTTTTAATGATTTTGACTTTGTTTTAAATTAAGCTGCTAATACATCTTTATCGGTTATGATATTTAAACGATATATACTCTTTTTGAGATGTAATGGAAGCATTTTCATTGGTTTGATATTCTTTTGGTAACCTGTTATATAATTTTTCAATGGTTTTGATAATATCTGTAAATGTATATTGGTATTTGTTTTTGGTTCTGATATTCTCTTAAAAGCTCCCAGAATATTTTTTTGGGTATTAATATCTTTCTGCAAGAATGCTAGTGTTTTTTCTGGCTTTGAAACTCTTGGAAATACTGTCAAAGGTATTTTTATTTCTATTTAAAAAAACTGCTGAAGCATTTTATTTCATGTGATGGTTTTAGTGAACTTGCCCAATGCAGTTAACAGTTCGAAAAGCATTCAAGTCTTCTGAAATGCAGACTTTTCCCATTCCTCCCATTTAAAGGGAATCGAAAATTCTCTCTTGTATGAAGAGCGTTAGGATGAAAAGAAAGGGACGAGGGAAAGCTTAGTTACGAAGAAAACAGAATCAAGAAGAGTATTTATAGGCATGTTTGTACTATTTCCAATAGAAATCAGAATCCAACTGGATGTTTCATTGGGCTGGATAATCTCCATTTTTAATAAATAATAAAAAAATTCAACTGGATGTTTGAGGGCAACATGTTTCCCGTCGTAGGTTCGAAGAGATTTGCTAGCGTGTTCGTTGGCTAAAAGGATATTGAATCTTTTTTTCTGAACCCGTGCTGGTTTCTGAAGAGCTAGTGCTGGCAAAAGACCGTGCTGGATTTAAACCAGCCATCTTATTTGGAGGGGACTGTCAATTCTTATCGTGGGTTTTACATCTGCTATCTAATACATTGGGTTTTCCGATTTTTAGGCATTTTGAGCAAAACTTCAAATTCCATTTTTTTTCCCTTGAGAACATTTCAAAAGTTTTTTGTAGAATTTGAAATCCCCCTTTTTTTTATCTGTATTGATATCTCGAGTTATTTCCATAAATGCTTAAACAAATTTAGCTTTTTATAGAATTTGATTGGCATGTTGATTTATTTCTTTGCGTTATCTCGGATTTGCCTTTAAGTTGGGGTTAACATACTTGTGATTATTTTCTTTCCCTTTAAAGTTAGGGTTTACTTACATTTGCGTTAGTCTGGCTTTTAAGCGATCATTTACGTCCAGTATATGTCTGACTTTTAAAGTTGTTTATTAGTTACGTGTAACCTGTGTTAATTAGAGTTTAGCTCCTCATTTTCTGGACATCGCTCAAGCCTTAGACTTTTAGCTGTTGCATTTGACTGAATTATTGGGTTTATAGTTTTAGATCGTATTTAGTATTAGCTCTAAACTATATTTGTTTTAGCCTTCTGGGTTAGTTTTAACTCTTATTCCTTTTTGATTTAGCTCTTGGGATTCAAGTTTTAATTAAATTAGCTTTAGCTCCTAGTTATATGAAATTTAGTTCTTAATAATAGTCAGCTATTTAATACGTTTTGAAGTAACCCTTGTGGGTAGATTTTACCTTAGTTATCTCTGATTTCGTTTATAGAGTTAGAGCTTTAGCTCTCATTTACACATGATTTAGCTTTTGGAGGGAGAGCATTAGCTGTTTTGTTGCGTTGATCTCTGCCGCATTTCATTTGGATCGGTATTTTGATACGGCTCTAAGCCGGGGCCACTCCGCCCTTGAGCCGAAGGTCGCTCTGTCATGAAATGGACTAAACTGCGAGTGTTTATGGTCCATTTTGGCCCACTCGTCATATGGTGAAAATATGACCGTTCTTTTATCACGGTGCATTAGTTAGATGATTCCGGTGAACGGTCATTGCCATAGATAAAATTACGTAATTGTAGGAGCTCGCTCCCTTTGTCTCTTTTCTTTCAAACTTACTTTGTTTCCGTCGTATCTACAAATGTTTTGAGGAATCATTTCATTTATTTCTTACTAGTTAGTTTGATATTTATATTATATATATATATATATATAGATATATATATATATATATATATATATATATACTGGAAGACAATAGCTTTTACGTAGTGTCCTTTATTTTTTGTATTGGAAAAATTGTTTGAATAATTATGAGGTATCGCCCTATGCTTTTTTTCAGCCAGCTGCTAGATCAAAGAACAGTAATCAATCATTTATTTCTGAAAATTTCAAGTAAACTACATTTTTCATCATAACCACTAGTGGGATGGGTAAGTTCATAATTGTAAAAACGGGCCAAGAAAAACCTGAATATAGGAAAGTTATGTCGATTGTGCGACAAGGACGAGGTCGAAGGTAGAAGAGCTATGATGAATTTGCTGTGTCACGGGGAACTGGATATTCTACGAACTAAAGACTGCCCGTTGTTTCCTGTTCTTATGCCAAGGAGATTTTTTTCTGTTTTGCATCCGTACATCATTTTCTTTAATGCTACTCTTTTTGCTTCATGTTTTCATTGTTAACATTTAGTTAATATTCTCAGTTGCAGTTTTGTTGCAAAAAGAGAAGGGTTCTTTGTTCTGATACTGTTATAGAAGAACCACAGCAGTGAACAATGAACCACTAACCTTACTTTCTGTTAGTATGCAATAATCTTTCTCTACATATCCTGAGAATATTTAGACTTACGCATGTACTTGATTGTGTTGTCTGGGAGGAAGATTTGAATTCGAAAAAAACCTGTTGTGCAAAAGGATTACCGAAGAAGTGGAGGAAAGGAGGAGGACGGTTGGAGGGGGAGGGGAGTTGGGTGGTGGTGGTGGTGTGAGGCCGTGGGGTGGATGAAGATGAGGAGGAGGAGGAGGAGGAGGTGCAGGAGGAGCAGGATATTTAACGAAGACAACTTTTAAACTTTTAAAGCAACAGCCAGCGATGATGGGCGCTGATTGCGCTCTCTTTGACTTTCTTGTTTATTATTTGTCAACAAAACAAAATATAATAAATATTGTTGGATTGGAGTCATGTGTTTTGCTTTATAGAATAATTAGGCAAAGACAATTCCAAAACGTTTTTAACTGTTTGTTAGCTTCCAGTTCCTGTATTGGCTTTCTATTTTCATGAAGAAAAAGTCTCTATTTTCGACAACGACGATGAAGATGATTTCCAGGAGAAAATATTAGGAAGGTTGGGTGGGACGCCAAGGGAAGGCTTATCCCTTTGGGGGCTTCAGGGGGTAGCAGGAGGAGGCTGGAAGTTGCTGGCGGGCTGCACGGAATATAAATGAGATAGAGTTCCAAGTCATGGTGTTGACCTGAAGGACCCCACCCTGAGCCATTTCTATAAGCACGTTTTCATACACAACAGCCTCTTCTGAAAGTTTCACTTTTGGAAACGCTGCCATTTTGACCGAATTGGTTCGCTTTGCACGTGAGTCCTTGAAAGCCAAAGGCTTCAAGGGCACCTCCG